>NW_016107792.1:123766-127566 GCF_001604975.1 Cebus imitator
AAAAAAAAAAAAAAAAAAAAAAAAAAAAAAAAAAAAAAAAAAAAAAAAAAAAAAAAAAAAAAAAAAAAAAAAAAAAAAAACAAGATATCCTCAGAAAATAAATGAAAGTTAAAAGGCACCTATAATTCATCTTTCAAGACTGTGATCTAATGACCTATCTCAAGATTTGCAAACGGATGTCACAGATTTTTTTTAAGGGAGATGGGTTAGGTCCATATAATGTTTAGGGATTTAAAAGCTGATACTTGATGACCCAAAGTGGTTTCTAGTGATTGTCATTTCATTTTCTCAGGGACTGCCCGCTTTCTTTGAAATCCGGTGAGGAATTGTCATCTAAAGTGCCTGTCAAATTTGCCAATGTCTAAATTACAGCATATGCCTTTTGCTATGGTTGAAAGTGATAGTGAAATAGTTTGGTGAATTTTAAGCAGATTCTGATTTAAATACTGTTTTAAAGATTTGAAAGGTGCTTTGTTGCTGTCAGCATTATCTTGTAAAAATTGTAAGCGTTAACAAACTGGTTGTTCTCTGTCAAAATTACTGAATCAGTTTTACAGCTTCTTTTAATTCACATGTTTACTAAGGAGAAGATCTTTGAAAGGGTAGCTATTTTTAAGCCAACACTAAGCATATTCCTCCCTTCATCCTTCCCTCTAATTTGTAAGGTCAATGATATCCATCCCTTTGACTGACAGCAAATCCCATCTGTATGAAATCAGCTTATCTAAATACATTAGGAATGCCCAGCAGGCCTGTTTCATGGAAATTAAATCAGTGGATAACTTTGTGGTGAGAAAATCATGAGGTCATGGCTACTATTGCTTCAAAACAAAATGAGCAAAGCCTTAGATCAGTTTGCTTTTGCTTTTTCCATAGTCAGAGTTCAGTGTCATCTTCCTTTTAGAGTTTGACATTCAGAACATCTCTAGAGCTCAGAAAGTAAGAGCAAGGTTAGCTTTTGGGGTTTAGGGGTGCACTGATGAAGTATGAGGTAAGCAATAACCCTGACGAGGTATGAATATGTTGCCTCAAATATTGCTCAGAAGTTTGTGATATGAATTAGAACTATTATGTTCCACATTTTGCCTAAAGGCTAAGAAGTAGGATTCTATATAGTAAAATGGTAGCTGGAGGTGAGGGGGTGTCATATCAATTTAAAGAAAAATAATTTTGTTACGGGCTCTATGTTGGAAAAGTATTTCTATTTGTATCTCCTTATTCCAGGTTATAAAACTTGAAATTTAGGCAGTGAGCGTTGCTAGAATAGTCATCTCTGAAGCATTATAAACATAGTTTAGGCAATCACTCATGAAAAAATCCTCGTGTTTGTTGCTTCTCTATTTCCCCTTTCACGTTTCCAAAGGAAGCTCTTTAAAACATGTGTATGTTCATGATATACCAAGTCTTCCCTTATCAAAATCATATCTTAGTAAAATATCTGATGAAGAAAGCTTTTTAGAAAAAAATTTGGTACAAAGAATGTCAATATGTTTTTAAAATGCGCTTAAGATCCATGTATCTGATCCCAGCACATTCCTATATTTTGTAAAATGAAAGCTTTGCCCATTAAATGATGCTCAGCTATCAGTAGAGCAAATGGAGTGACAGTTGGTGGGAAAGTAGGGTAAGGGGAAGTCATGGTGGGGAGAAGAGGATGTCTTCTAGAACTGTGCTTATTCTAAGGAAATAAGGTTGAATCTCTTTGACTGTATGCTTTGATGTCCTCTGGGTCATTTGGTGATACACAGATTTCTGTGAGCAGTGGGACGTTTATAAAGATGGTGATGAAAAAGGCAAGAAACTTTTCTTGGGAATTCAATAATGCATTGTAAAAAGATATATGTGATTAATGCAAACAAAATTCTCACGAGAACATTCATGCCTCAATTCTCTGGACTTTACTTGCTATAGTACATTTGTCATGGAATTGTATGTGAATACTCTTTCAATTTAATTTTAGTATAAATATGCTAGGGAATGTAAGTAGGAAAAAATGAAGTCAGAACTGGTTGTAAGCAGAAGTTATTTAAGAAATAATCTCTGTAATGCAGTGCTTCCCTACATTTCAAGACACACATTAAAAATGGGAATGTTTGTTAAAATATCCTGAGGTTAGTCAAAGGAGCTCCAATTACCTGAGGCACTATGTACCACCCCATACGCTGATGAGAAAGCCCTGCTGAAGTGTGATGTTTTGCAAGTAGATTTCCATTTTTTCCCTCTTCATGAGGTAATACTCCACATGTACTCAAATGTATCTGATTTGTGCTAATCCCAAAATGATTCTTTACTCTGAGTTTTTATGAAGAATCTGATCACTTTGTCTCAATTACAGATATATGTTACACAAAGGCATTTAAATAACTAAAAAATTCATACAAGCTGAAAGAAAAAGCATGCTTTCAGTGAAATCTTTGGCATTTTAGATCCCCTAAGAAATAACCACACCTACCTCATCCTTGTGAGAGGTATTTCCTAAGCCGATGATGACACAGTAATAAAAAGTCCAGGAGTCCATCTATTATCTTCCCTGAGCCTGAAGAACAAAATAACCTGCGCTCCAACCCTAATTCCGAACCCCTTCTCTTCCCACTTCACCACCACCAGAGTCACATCTACCTCTTCTTTTCTCTCAGTATTGCATGTTGGAAGAGATCATTTAAAAAGTAGTAACTGAGTCATCCAATACTCTTTAACTGCAGCAATTTCACTGGGAAGCTTTTAAAATGGGCCTATATTCAGGTGCCATTAAATACTATTCTATAAGGATGGAGAGACAGGATACCCCAGATAAAGTAAAATAGTTTAAAAGTAATCTGAGGCAATTAATATGCTAAAATGCAATACAAATATGAGCTCATAGAAGGTACTGATTATTGTTAGCACTGAAGTTTTGAAGAACAAGGTTCAGAGGAGTTGGGGCTTGAGTTGGAAAGTGCAAAGGATATCCTCAGGTGAAGAACAGAGGAAAGGGCCTAATGAAAGAATGAAGTATGAACACCGTACAGACTCCAGATAAACTCAGTGGTTGTGGAAAAGGAATGAGGTAGGCCTGGTTAGTTTTAATATTCATTTGAGAAGCAATTGGAATGGGTATTATGTAACTGAGCAAAACCAGATGATGGAGGTACTTGAAAATAACACCGGGAGTTCATCCTGGAATTCAAATGATAATTAAAGGCTTTCATTATAGAGGAAAGAAATGGGATTAGAAAGACAGGATAGTACGTAAGATCTTTGGGGTTCTTGAGGGCACCACTTGAAGACTGACTTTTGCAGCAGGTTTAATGACTTGAATCTATCACCCCTTCTCAATACATACCTTTCTCATTGTTCATAACCTTAAGTGTGAATATCCCTGATATCCAGTTTGTATGTATAACTATTAGCATGTGTTTGCCTTTATGGAGCATGTCAGTGGAATTTTTTATTGCATAGCATCTAACAAAATGTAAGTGGTTATAACAAACATTTCCATTAATGAGCTCCTCTCTAGTTATATAGTCTTGGATAAACTGCTTAATCCCCCCAATCTTGGTTTCTACATTTTTACAATGAACGCACAAGATTTAAGTATTTTCTAATCTTACATATATAATTATCATGTAAGTTTCTGATTATCATTCTCCGCCACATAAATGATAATATTTGTAAAGAGAAATTGCTGGCCGGGTGTGGTGGCTCACGCCTATAATCCCAGCACTTTGGGAGGCCGAGGTGGGTGGATCACAAGGTCAAGAGATTGAGACCATCCTGGTCAACAAGGTGAAACCCCGTCTCTACTAAAAATACAAAAATTA
>NW_016107792.1:129246-131750 GCF_001604975.1 Cebus imitator
AAAAAAAGAAAAAAGGAAAAAAAAAAAAAGAAATTAGGTAAGACATCCATACTCTGCTTCAAGCATTTAAACAATTTTTCTGTTGCTCATGCAACAACCATATTTACAGTTTTGGTTTAGGAAGAGAATTTTGGATCCAAGAAAGCACATTAACCAGTACTGCTGAAACCAAACTGAGAAAAGTATCCCATTGCCTGGTTCATTACAGAGTACCAGGCACAAAGCATTAACTGAGCAGTTCTAACTGATGTGTAGTTGACATTAGCATTTGAGAGTGCAGTCATATTTGAGTCTGTAACACATGTGTAGGTGGGGTGTATGGGGGAGGCGCAGGTGATGGCTTGATTCCTCGGGCTCTCATATAGGAGAGAAACTGCTCAGGGATCTCAGCTAGGACGTCTTTAGCCAATCTAGCCATGCTCAATATATGGTTTCCGCTTCTGTCAATATAATCCCTGAATGGCACAAACTAAAACAGAGATGAAAAGTTACTTCACAGACTTTAGAAGCTGTGTAATTAATAAACAGAAAAATCAGCACATATACATATTTGGTCATAGGAAAATCAGGGAATTTGAGAATAATGGGGAGATGAATATTATACATTTTAGAAAATATTCAATATACTACAAATAGCTATAAGTGACTAAACTTACATATACTTATCTCAAAAGGAATGCAATTGTTTCCTGTTTCTCCCCCAATAACTCATGCCACTGAATCCTAACAGGCTCATTATGTTGCCAAATGTCTTCTGCAGTCTTACGTTCTATACCTAGCCTGACTCCCAACAGGATGGAGCATTTATCCTCTTTGGGGCTTGGTTTCCTGTCAAATGGAGTTAATATATGCCTACTTTGGGTTCTGATATAATAACTATCTAATTCTGAGTAAGAAACAAGTATTACCCAATTCAGGGTTAAAAATAATAGTGTACATTATTAAGGAGTCCTAAGCATATTAAAGTATTTTAATTATTGCTATGACAAAAATCACATGGTCTATGAATATAGAATTCATACCTCTAATATTAATAGGAAACAAATATTCCATACATTGAATTTTGTATCAGATGTTGATTTTTAAATATAATCTGGGAAGACAGGAAAAAAACCTTGGCATAAAATTTGGGTATATTTCTTAGTGAATTATGTTGGCGCTAAAACTAATTGCAGTTTTGGCAGTAATCTGCAGTTTTGCAGTGGCAAAACTCGCAATTACTTTTGCACCACCTTTAATAAAAATGATTACTCCACGTTTATATATGTAATTACGTGAGAGCCCTTATCAGCTCGACACCAAATGCTCCTGTAATAGATTGCCTGATTCCATTCTCATTTATAATGGTTATTTAAGTTAATAAACACTGTGTTGTTTGAGGACATTAGTTCAATTTTCTCTTAGGGACATAATGATGCTTGAAGCAACTCTGAAGTGATTGATTGGAACTGTTAATGTTGTGATAATTTAAAAGCACAGTAATTTTAAGTCTTCAGAGAAAAGGCATAGTGAAGATATTTTAATATGTTGAATAATTTCTGAGTATAATATTTAAAATTTTGAATTAAGTCATTTTTTCTCCCAGATGAAGACAAAGAACAATCCTGTCTCAGGCTGTAAAATATCACTTTACATTTATTTTGAAAAATGTTTGTTTTTTGTTTAAAGTTATTCAATATGTGCCTTTGGAAAATAATAATTATAATAATTATTAGATTATTATTTTATATTATAATTTTTTATAATTGTAATTATTTTATAAGACAGCATTTAAAATGGTCAAGTTGCTACAGGTAAACTAAAAAAATTTTAGGAAATCAAATATTAATGTCTTTTATGCAGTAAAGGTAGTCTTTTAAAGGAAGAGAAGAAAATTATTTGTTTCTTTTAAAAATAAGACACACTACAAGAAAGCATATAAAATTTTACGTTTTTTTTTTTTTTTTTTTAAATGAATGAGAGGTTCTTATGTTGCCCAGGTTGGTTGGCCTCGAACGCATAGCCTCGGCTCCTCAAGCACCAGGACAACTGGCATGAGCCACCGTGGCCCCAGAAATACTTATTTGTTCTAAAAATGTTATTTATGTTAATATGTAATAGGTTTGCTTGTTTAAGACAAAGTCTCAGTCTGTCACCCAGGCTGGAGTGCAGTGGCTTGATTACAACTCACTGCAACCTCTACCTCCCAGACTCAAGAGATCCTCCCACCTCAGCCTCTCAAGGAGCTGGGACTTCAGGCATGCACCATCAAACACGGCTAATTTTTGTATTTTTTATAGAGACGGAGTTTTACCACGTTGCCCAGGTTGGCCTCGAATCCCTGGGCTCAAGCAATCTGCCCACCTCAGCCTCCCAAAGTGTTGGGATTATAGATATGAGTAGCTAGCCAGGTTTGTTATTTTAAAATAAATAACTAGGGGGCCAGGCGCGGTGGCTCAAGCCTGTAATCCCAGCACTTTGGGAGGCCGAGGCGGGTGGATCACGAGGTCAAGAGATCGAGACCA
>NW_016107792.1:131760-144980 GCF_001604975.1 Cebus imitator
AATGCATAGCCTCACCTCCTCAAGCGCCAGGACAACTGGCATGAGCCACCGTGGCCCCTCCTTATTTTTCTTTACCCTGATTCCAGGAGGAAAACTCAGAGCAGTTTTTATAAATAAGTACTTAAAAGGTGAGATACCACTGCCTGGATTCACTGATTTTTTTGAAGGGTTTTTTTGAGTCTATCTCCTTCAGTTCTACTCTGATCTTAGTTATTTCTTGCCTTCTGCTAGTTTTTGAATCTGTTGGAAGCTTCTCCTCTAGCCAGGCACAGAAAGATGAATACCACGTGTTCTCACTCATATGTGCAAGCTTAAAATGCTGATCTTATAAAAATAGGGAGTAGAACAGTGGTTACCATTGGCTGGGAAGGATAGGTGGGGAACGAGGGGTAAGGAGACTTGAGTTAATAGATACAAAATTATAGCTAGATAGGAATATATTCTATTGTTCTCTAGCACTGTAAGTTCACCATAGTTAATGATAATTTATTGCATCTTTTTGAATAGCTAGAAGACAGAATTTTGAATGTCCCCAACACAAATAATAAATGTAGGCTGGGCACGCTGGCTCCCGCCTGTAATCCCAGCACTTTGGGAGGCCAAGTCAGGCAGATCATGAGGTCAAGAGATCGAGACCATCCTGGCCAACATGGTGAAACCCCATCCCTACTAAAAATACAAAAATTAACTGGGCATGGTGGCATGTACCTGTAGTTACTGTAAGACAGAAGAATAACTTGAATTGGGGAGAGGGAGGTTGCAGTAAGCCAAGATCGCACCACTGCACTCCAGCCTGGTGACAGTGAGACTCTCTCTCAAAATAATAATAATAAAATGTCTGAGATATGAGTGTACTTTCCCTGATTTGATAATTATACATTGCATACATGTAATGAAATATCACACTGTACCCTATAAATATATATAATTATGTCAATAATAAAAATAAGGATAATTATACCTATTTCATTGTTTTTATATTAAATAAGTTAAAACAAAGTGCTTAAACAGTAACAGTTCAATTTGTAATATGTATTATATATTAAACTATTTTGTTAGTAGTTTTCCATTTATATTCATATCAAATATTTAAATACAAGGAAGATTATTATCAATTTTATCTTTCAAATTTGAATACAGTATCAGTTAATCTAAAACACTAGTTCCTGGAGTTTTGTTGTTTTAAAACACTTGTTGTTTCACCTTTCCAGCAAGTCCTACAGGATATGCCGATTTTTTTTTGAGGTAAGTTGAATTTCACTTTTAAGAATTTTATGACACTCAGAAAGATCAAAGCTAACGCTCATAATTATCACTGTTCTACTCGTATTTTAAACATGTTTATAAATCCTCAATTTCAACCTTGGATGGGAGTATAAATCACATTTAGCTTAGGTTTGTTAGGTGAACAGAGTCTGATATTCCATTTGGACATTAGGGGGCACTGCCCACAGGTTGAGAACTACTGTCATAGGAAGTCACTGTTAGTAACAGGAGTATCCTGGATATATGTATCTGCATACTTACATCCCGATATAAGTATCATCATCCCACACTTATATCTGGAGTAGGAAAAAAAAAGTCACTAGCCTAAACCAAACCTTTCCAAAGGAACGTTCATTTCTTCAGTCATGTCATAAGGTACTTTAAGAAAAAGACAAGCAACTTCATTTCCTTTTTTATTTCAAATCTTAAAATTTTCAGGACACAAAATGCCCTCTTTCTTGGAAGATTGGGCATATCCTTTTATCTTTACAGTTTTCCTCTCAACTTCTTAGGCCATGCTGTTTATTACCTCTATTAACTAGTCCCTCATTCCTGATTCCCGTAGCTGGGAACCTCTTGTACAAAATAATTCTCACACATTGGTGAATGTATGCTGGCCATAAGGTAACTTGGATCCTTATATTAGTTAATAATGTTTAGTTTGGAAGAATAAATCAATATTTACTTTGCACTAATTTATCACATTCATATAAATACCAATAAATGCATCTTGTTCTATAGGAAATATGGCATACTTGTTACTCTACATCTTTTTTCAGTATCTACCCAGTATAAGGAAAATGTTCCACGGGGCTGCTCTAACTGCTTGCTTTGCCTATTTGTAAAAACAAATTTGAATTAGTTTGGGCAAATGGGCTTTTAGTTGTTGCTCTGCTCAATTTTGCTTGATTGTTCCTACTGTGCAGAGCTCCATTAGTGATTTTCAAGTCTAAGCCCTCAAGGTTGTTATTCTCCTTTTAATGGAAAATATGATTTAAATAAAATTTTCAAGGAAATGATAGGCTGGCCAGAAGCTACATGCAGCTAGGGGGAATGACACTGCGTTATACACAATGGCCAATCCATAGCATAAACAAACAAATAGAAAGTCTTTATGTATACTGACTTAAGAAAATAAGTCACTTAAGTTTTAGAGTAACAACCATAGGAACTCATCCAGCTTACTATTTATACTATAGTGATCTGGAATTAAATACTGAAGCAATGAGACTTAATCACATATAAAACTTACTACCTTGTTGTATGTTGGGGCACATCTACTATGAAATAATGACAAATTTCTTCCCACTGGACTGTGCCAACATACTGTACTGATAAAAATGCATTTATTGAGCAACTAGTAGTTGGGACATCTTCTGCTAGGAGGTTTAGCACGATATGTCATTTAATATTCACAAGTATCTTATATACGTTGAATTTACATAAGAGGAAACTGAAACTTAGAAAGTTTAACATATCCAGGATCAGCTCTGACTATGTGTTAAAATCACTATTTGAACTCAAATGGATGTGACTGGAATGCATTAGCCACTTCAGTAATATAAAGAGTATAATAGATATTAATCATTTTCATTAAAATTTCATCTTTTAGGACAGTGTGTTATAGGAATAACACTGGTTTTAGAAACAGAACACTGTTGGAAATCTGGATCTACCAACTTATGACCTAAATAACTTTCCAAAAGTTATTTAATTTTGATATGAGGCTTCAATTTCCTTATCTGTAAATAATTATAAGATAATGACCAGTATTTTTAGGAACATAGGAAGTAATATGGAAAGAAAGTGAAAATCCATCCAGGTGTGGCGAGTGAGGTCTTTGGAGAGGACTTTGTGACAGGCTATATATTGAGAAATTTCAAAGTCTGGGATTTCAATCAGCACAGATGAGGAGGAAGAGTATTCCAGGTAAAATGACGAGTGAAAATAGAAGCAAGAAGCATGGAATTGTGTGATGAAAAGTTAATTTGTTAAGGTAAAGTACAGTGCATTCGTCTGTTTCTGTCTGTACTTAGCTAAAGCAGAGCCTGGAGTCAGGTCATGGAGAATCTTAAATGTCATGTTTAGGTATTAGAATCAAAATTACACAGAATGCATGTTAAGAATTTTAGAATCTGACATTTTAGGATTAAATCCTGGTCCACTTCTCATTAGCTGTGTGACTGGACAGGAGGAATTGAGCTAGCTTCATTTCCTTTTTTATAAAATGCAGTAATCAAAGTACCTGTTACATGAAGTTAATTAAGGACTGAGTGATACAATGCTATAGCTCTTAGCCTGCCTAGCACATGAAACACTAAAGGATTAAATATCATTATATGAAAATGTATTTAATAATAAAACCCCATCTACTACCCCTAATTTTCTGCTGAACCTCAGCTACCTACCATTATTTGCAACATTACAGTTTTGTTGGTCCACTTGAGAAATCTGGAATTTTAACTGTGTAGTGTGTATAAACTGGATTCGCTTCAAATAGTGAGAAATGGAAAGCAGAGAAAAGGCAAGAGAGCCTAAAATAGACTCTGTTTAGAAAATTGGTTTACAGTTGTTTTCTGACCATGGGAAGATTGAAAATACTACCCGGCATATATACGTGCAACCCTACTATTCTAAATATTCAATAATGTTTCTCTCCTATAAAATTTGCTTTAAAAACTTTTTAGTGACTGGTAGAACCTGGAAAACTCTGATGGTAGAATGTTTAGCCTTATTCAAGGTGAGAGGGGAGGTGCCAATTCTTTTATACAATGTGAATATAAATGATCAATGTGATACGTAAAGGACCAACCATCATTTAGAAACTTCTCTATGAAATTAGAAAAGAGTATATCAAATCTCTAACTCAATGTAGGAATGTAAGTGAAGATGTCACTGTTATTCAGGGTGTTGCTAATTTCCTAGGGATATTTTAATTTCTTGTTCAGTAAATGTTAAGACCTCACTGCTCCTCAGTTGGGCTTTATGTGGCAGAATCCCTTGAGTGTTCACCTGTGTCCCCGGGCGTGTTCAAAATCTTTGGGATCCCAGCGTTACTTTATGGTGATAGACTGCTCTCAAGGATTGTGACTTTCAAAACAAAAACTATATAATTATACTAATATACCTATGCTATTGATAAGTAACAAAGTACTTAATATCTGTTACTTCATCTGAGACAACATCATGGGAGGAGCAAAGATGAAAGAATTTAGAGTCTACAGATAATGAAGTAAAGACAGAAATTTTTTTACTTGTTAAAAATGAGAGTGACAAAATTATAGTTTCACAGATCATTCAGGCCCTATGTCAATACTCTGTTCAATGTAGTACATGTGTTGAGTGCTTAGTTTTGTGATCAAGGATAATTTTTATTTTATGAATGCAAATAGGTTGTCACTAACATAATCTATTGGTTTTCTTAAAGGAAACCTTAATGATGTAAGCAATCTTAGCTACTTCCTAATGAAGAAAATATTACCAAGCTTCTCTTAAACATCATTTAAATGAAACTGAGATATGAGGTTGCCTCTGCTAACCTGGTAAAAATGCATTAAAACAGCAACATAACACATTCTAAAGACTTCAAATTCATACCTCCATGCAGTAATTTGATTTTTTTGAAACTATGAACAGATATTATGGAGAGCTTTTAAATAAAGTGTAATTACTTAGATCTATAGTTATACTGATGAGGTTAAGGTGAATAATCATTTGTCTAATTATGAAAAAAACACATAATGAGCTTCTTAAACAAATGACCATATCACCAGGTTCTTTTACTCAGCTGCTCTTAACCTAATCATTTGTTAGTGTAATTTTTACCATATCAAGTACTGTAGGTTAAAAAGCTTACATCATAGTCAATTATCTTTTTTATAAAACTATTTTATAAACGTTTTTATTTTAAAAGCTAATTTTGTGGACTAATGCAGAATATTTTTTATCTTTATCAACATTACTCTTTAAATTATCACACTAACAGATTATATTATTACTTCCTTAAGTTATTTCAAGCATTTTTTGTGGTTTTGTCTAAAAGTTCCATTTCTAGAATGTATTTTATATGTATTATCTCACTTAATCTTCATAGTTCTATTTATCCCCCAAAACACTGAAATCTAGAAAGCTTATAAGCTATCATAGTAGAAAAATCAGAATTACAACCAAATTCTGTATAATCCCTGAGAAAGCAGGAGCACTGTTATCTCGAACAAATGCTGCCACTCTAAGTTCCAGCTCCCTTTCTAGCCTCATGCATTTTAAGGAAATTACTTCTCTTCTAACTACAAGCAGCCAGAAAGAGCAGAGAGTTAAACACAGATAAGACATTTCAGGCACATAGGGAGGAAGTCTCTTGGGTAACTGCCAAATTTTACTCTTATACAATGGACCCCAGAAAAACAGTGGGCCTTAAGAAGCACATTATTTTTCCTTAAGGTGCACTAAGGAAGCTAAAAGCAGATATGGAAGATATACCTGCAGAAAGATGTATGGAAACAGACACACAGTTCTTCCTCCCCCTCCCAGACAAACACAACAAAGAGCCATAGAAGCAGTCCAAGCCTCTGATAAACCCCCCCACCCTGATTCCTTAAAAACTGTTAGTCTGTAAGAGAGTGTGGTTTCTGACCTAACTTGGTCAAAAGTCCCTCCCAGGTTTGAAATAAGCCTGTTGACTGTGGAGCCACCCTTGGTGTTTCTTTCCTTTCTTTAATTCTTGCAATCCCAAATTATTTTTTCTTAATGACTGTATTATGGGTGAATATATGTTACTATTTAGGAAATAATAATAAAGTTCATTGTTTGCTCTCTTAAAATTTTGATAAAATGTGCTTAAATGGTATTGAGACCTTCTTCCTTTTCTGATCCAAAAAGATACACTTCATAGCTTTTTTTCCATTCTGACATCCTAAAAAAATCCAGAAATCCTATGCAACTATTTAGTTCATTAATACCTTGCTTTCAATTATAAATGTTAACTATGTTTAATTATGGATTGTTTATATTCACTCCCAAAATAGGCTTTAGTTAAGTATTTTTCTTAATTCTAGCATTTTCTAGATGTAGATATAGTTTCTTTTATGTATGACAAATTTTAGAATCTATTTCCCTATTTTTTCTTACCATAATCTATGAGGAAAGTATGAAAATACATACAAAGTTTTTGGTACATTTTTACTAAATTTATTTACTCTGAATATCTATCAGATTAAAATAGATTTAGTTTTTGTGGAGACAAAAAAAATAGATAAGCATCATTTAAAAGTCTGTTATATTTCTACCTTCTAATTTTGTTAAAGATCCCAAGATATTTTCTAGCAATAGTAAAGTAGGAAAAGGTTCAATTTCTTACCTGAACAATGTCTCTTTCAGCATATTTTCCTCTAGAGGAGACTCTTACATCATCTCCATCCAATTCAACCATTGCTGAAAGAGAAAATGTGATCATTTATTCAGTACATTTTAGCCAAATACTAAAACAATGTAGACAATAAGGAAATCAATATCTATGAAGTAGCAAAACGTCCTATGAAAAGACAGAGAGCATGCTGATCCCTTCATCTCTACATTCATTTCTCACACAAAACTTGACTAAGTGTGTATTTTACAGATAAAGAAAGTGAGCCAAGATCTTGTGTGACCCTTTGAAAGGTGAGCAGAACCAGTCATTGTGAAACTGTCTCTGGGTCTCTCTCTCCATCCTACCAGTTCTAAACTTCTGGTTATATACTTACATGACTGATTAAGCAAGGGATGTTAATCTATCAAATTTTAACTTTTCTAGTTTAAGAAACTTGGCCTTAATAATCATGGAGTTTTCAATTACATGTTGAATTTTATTTTCATTGAAACTATCACAAAGCTGCGTGCGCGCACACACACAAATTTTTTTTCTCTGCTCTTATACTCATCGGATAAAGTATGCTTTTTCTGAAGGATAATCCTTTTGTTAATTAAGAAATAATTTCAACATTTCCTAGATCAGCTGATATTTGGAAATGCTGCGATATAATGGGACATTATATCACAGCAGTAATGACGTGCTGTAATTAGGAACATTTCCTATAGGTTATTAAGTTTTCAGTGAGAATTCTCTAAATAATTAATCACACGAGGAATACTAATTTGTGCTTAAAGTATAATTCTATTACTGATAATTTATTTTGTAAACACTTGACATTCACCAGACTCCAGAGAGCCACTTAACAATTATAATTTTGGCCTCATCACCTCTGTCCTCAGCCTCAATACAGCTCAGTCAGCATACAATCCTCACTTCTTTACGCTTCTCTTCAGTGCTTAATGTATTTGGGCTAAAAACATTGTTTTCAACTTTACCTTTTCACACATGTTCATAAGTCAATGCTTGCCCTGAAATACTGCTAGTATTCATAATTAACAGAGCAACTCTTCAATAATTTGCCAAGATGTACAATATATATAATTATGTAAAATATGTATATTACTAATAAGAATTATTTCAACGCAAAAGCCATTTTTTAATCTCCCCCACTTTTTGGAGATGTAAACATAATTCATTATTTCCAATATTTTTAGTAATTCTTTTTAAATGTAAATTTGCCTTTACATTTTTCACATTACTTTGGGACATAAAATATACACCAATGGTAATATCCAGTGGTCACAGACACTTCTCCATTATTCTCTAATATGTTAATAACTTATAACAATTACCCTATACTCATGCTAAAATGGGAAACAAGGATTAGATGATAATCTAGATCTCACGTTCCACAATTCTCTAGAACCCTACAACCCCCATTGGTTTTTGTGAGTGTTTCATTCCTATTAATGAAGAAAAGGACAGTCATTCAGGCAGCACTGTATTTGCATGAGGTCCTATAAATATCTCCCACTTTTCAGCATGTCCTTTGGTTTAAAACACTGTAGACAGCAAGAAGTGGAGGCTATGCTTTTGAGAACAAGAAGACAGACGGTGTGTAAGTGGTGGATGGGTCAGGTCTACTCCAGGTTTGTTGACCATCTAGTCCTCAGGCACGTGGAGATTATGAACTCTTACCTCTTCCTGTAAAGGTGTATGAGAGACAGATCTGCATTTCTTTCTAGCCATGGAGGGCATAATGAAGTAGAAACCCTATTTTAACCCCTTTGTCTAACTCAGATCAAACCAAATAGTGAGATGCTGCTTTAATTTGACATTTTGATTGCCTTTTAAGTATAAAGAAATCTTGCCTTCAGAAATCTTTCTTTGTAATAGGGGTTCTTTTTTAGGAGTGAAAAAAAGTCAATATTTTTGTATTCATTATGTTCAAATATTCTCAGTAATTTACTTTGGGATGTAAATATGCACCAACAAGGAAAATTATGTAATTTTTAAATGGTCTTAATAAAATAGAGTTAAATTTAAATACTCAATATTTTATTCTTATTTCCTTTACCTTCAAAGGACAGGTGGCAAAATATTGTATTTCTTCCCCATGGAAACAATGTCTTTCAGGTTAAAAAATGTGCAGATGTTGGATTTACATGGTTAGCTCAAGAAATCTGTGATATGGTTTGGCTCTGTGTCCCCACCCATATCTCATCTCAAATTGTGATTACCGTGTGTTGAGGGAGGGACCTATAAGTGCCACATGTTGAGGGAAGGAAGTGATTGGATTATAGGGGTCGTTCCCCCATGCTGTTCTCGTGACAGTGAGTGAATACGGTTTTATAAATGGCAGTCTTTCCTTCCCTCTCACATGCTCTCTCTTCTCTCTCTCTTCTGCCACCATGTAAGATGTGTCTGTTTCCCCTTTCACCATGATTATAAGCTTTCTGATGCCTCCCCAGCCATGCAGATCTGTGAGTCAATTAAACCTCTTTCCTTTATAAATGACTCAGTCTCAGGTATTTATTTATAGCAGTGTGAAAATGGACTAATACAGTTTGCAAGTTGGATTTTGGTCAGTCAGTTTATATGTGTGATACATACATTTACTCTAGAGTAGATCTGGGAGTGCCATGAGAGGCTCCTCCGATAGAAGAGCAGCAATTTGTCTAGTCAGAGATTTCTATTAAACATGAGTATTCTCTCATTTTCTTTTTAGCCACGAAGAGATGTGTTTTGAAAGGAAAATAAGAAAACTACTTTAGAGAAGCATCTATAGTCCCCAGGCAGAATAATCTACTTTTCTAGTACAGGACCTGGAAGTTTTTCTGTCTCATTAAAACTTCCATCATGGTGAAAAAAGAAACTAGGTGTTACAGGAGTCTAATATCCTGTTCCTATGTTTCCAGAAGAAAATTTCACTCTAATTTCTGGGAAGGTAACATCCCTTTTTATCTACAATATTCATTCACCTTTCTGCACGAAAAGAGGAACAATTTGTAGAGTTACTAAGATTAGAAAAAATAACTGAGTTGAATCACTCCCATTTGGCACAGCATTATTCTGAGAATGAGTGTAATTTCTCTCTGGCATGCTTAATAGGCAAAACTCCTCCTCTATAAAGAGAAGTCCAGGAGATAAGAGAGATAATTTAATCTTCGGGGGAAAAAGTAATGAGAATGTGATTGTCCACATGTTAACCCCAAAGTCTCAAATTCTGCATTGGTAGTAATAAAGCTGATAGATTGATCAGAATAATTCTTGCATACATTTTTTTCCAGTTAGTTCAGGACCTGAGAAAGAGAAATGATGAATTATCATACCTTAAAAGCCTAACAACAAATTTACTGAGAACTAAAGAAAGGAAGAAAATAAATAGCTGTCGCTATTGGATGAGGGCAGCAGCCAAACAGCTGTGTCTGCTACTCTGTACAGAAATACACAACAGGAAGGGTCAGTGGCTTTGCATTTATGAATCAGGTGTTGGGACTCTCAAAAAAGGAGAATTGATTGAGGTTTACCATCTCTGAGGTGATAGGCCTACTGGTGGACTTCCATAGGAGTCAGAAAGTCCTGAAATATACCCATGAAAGATACATTCATCAAAATTCCTGGACACTTACACGCTCCCAAGACAAAACCAGGAAGAAGTTGAATCCCTGAATAGATGAGTAACAAGGTCTGAAATTGAGGCAGCAAGTAATAGCCTACCAACCAAAAAAAGTCCAGAACCAGACAGGTTCACAGCCGAATTCTACCAGAGGTACAAAGAGGAGCTGGTACCATTCCTTCTGAAACTATTCCAAACAATATAAAAACAGGGAGTCCTCCTTAACTCATTTTATGAGACCCACATCATCCCGATACCAAAACCTGGCAGAAACACAACTAAAAAAAGAAAACTTCAGGCCAATATCGATGATGAACATTGATGTGAAAATCCTCAATAAAATAATGGCAAAGCAAATCTAACAGCACATCATAAAGTTTATTCATTACGATCAAGTCGGCTTCATCCCCAGGATGAAAGCCTAGTTCAAAATACACAAATCTATAAATGTAATCTATCATATAAACAGAACCAAAACAAAAACCACATGATTATCTCAATAGACACAGAGAAGGCCTTTGACAAAATTCAAAAAACCTTCATGCTAAAAACTCTCAATAAACTAGGTATTGATGGAACTTATCTCAAAATAATAAAAGTTATATATGACAAACCCACAGCCAATATCATACTGAAAAGCAAAAACTAGAAGCATTTCCTTTGAAAACTGGCACTAGACAAGGATGCCCTCTCTTACCACTCCTATTCAACACAGTATTGGAAGTTCTGGCCAGGGAAATCAGGCAAGATAAAGAAATAAAGGTATTCAATTAGGAAAAGAGGAAGTCAACTTGTCTGTATTTGTAGACAACATGATTGTATATTTAGAAGACTCAATTGTCCCAGCCCAACATCTTATACTGATAAGCGACTTCAGCAGTCTCAGGATACAAAATCAATGTGCAGAAATCACAAGCATTCCTATATGCCAATAACAGACTAAAAGAGAGCCAAATCATGAGTGAACTCCTATTCACAATTGCTACAAAGAGAATAAAATACCTAGGATTGCAACTAACAACGGACATGAAGGACCTCTTCAAGGAGAAGTACAAACCACTGCTCAAGGAAATAAGAGAGGACACAAACAGATGGAGAAACATTCCATGCCCATGGTTAGGAAGAATCAATATGAAAATGGCCATACTTCCCAAAGTAATTCATAGATTAAATACTATCCCCATCAAGCTACCATTGACTTGTTTCACAGAATTGGAAAAAATAACCTTAAATTTCATATACAACCAAAAAAGAGCCTGCATAGTGAAAACAATACTAAGCAAACAAACCACAAAAAAAAAAAAAAAAATAGCTGAAGGCATCATGCTACCTGACTTCAAACTATACTACAAGGGTAGAGTAATCAAAACAGCATAGTACTGGTACCAAAACAGAGATAGAGACCAAAGGAACAGAGGCCTCAGAAATAATGCCACACATCTACAACCATCTGATCTTTGCCAAACCTTACAAAAACAAGCAATGAGAAAAGGTGCTGTTTAACAAATGGTGCTGGGAAAACTGGCTAGCCATATGAAGAAAGCTGAAACTGATCTCATCCTTACAACTTATACAAAAATTAACTCCAGATGGATTAATTAATGATTTAAACATAAGACCTAACACCATAAAAACCCCAGAAGAAAACCTAGGTAATACCATTCAGGACATATGAATAGGCAAGGACTTCATGACTGAAATACCGAAAGCAATGGCAACAAAAGCCAAAATTGACAAATGGGATCTAATTAAACTAAAGAGCGTCTGCACAGCAAAAGAAATTATCATTACAGGCTGGGTGCGGTGGCTCACGCCTATAATCCTAGCACTCTGGCAGGCCAAGGTGGGTGGATCATGAGGTCAAGAGATCGAGACCATTCTGGTCAACATGGTGAAACCCCATCTCTACTAAAGCTACAAAAATTAGCTGGGTACACGCCTGTAGTCCCAGTTACTCAGGAGGCTGTGGCGGGAGAATTGCTTGAACCCAGGAGGCGGAGGTTGTGTTGAGCTGAGATAGCACCATTGCATTCCAGCCAGGGTAACAAGAGTGAAACTCCATCTCAAAAAAAAAAAAATTATCATTACAGTGAACTAGCAAACAGCAGCATGGGAAAGAAATTTTGCTATCTACCCATCTGACAAAGGGCTAATATCCAGAATCTACAAAGAACTTAAACAAATTTTACAAAAATAAAACCCCATTAAAAAGTGGGAAAAGGATATGAACAGACACTTCTCAAAAGACGACATTTATGCAGCCAACAAACATATGGAAGAAAGCTCGTCATCACTGGTCACTAGAGCAATGCAAATAAAAAGCACATTGAGATACCATCTCACGCCTGTTAGGATGGTGATCATTAAAAAATCTGGAGACAACAGATGCTAGAGAGGATGTGGAGAAATGGGAACACTTTTGCACTGTTGGTGGGAGTGTAAATTAGTTCAACTGTTATGGAAGACATTGTGGCAATTCCTCAAGGACCTAGAACTAGAAATACCATTTGGCCCAGCAATCCCATTACTGTACTGGGTATATACCCAAAGTATTATAAATCATTCCATTATAAAGACATATGCACATGTACGTTTATTGTGACACTGTTCACAATAGCAAAGACTTGGAACCAACCCAAATGCCCATCAATGATAGACTGGATAAAGAAAATGTATCACACATACACCATGGAATACTATGCAGTCATAAAAAAGGATGAGTTCATGTCCTTTATAGGGACATGGATGAAGCTGGAAACCATCATTCTCAGCAAACTGACACAAGAACAGAAAACCAAACCCCACATGTTCTCACTCATAAGTGAGTGTTGAACAATGAGAACAAAATGTACACAGGGAGGGGAACATCACACACTGGGTCTTGTCCGGGTGTGGGGGGTTAGGGAAGGATAGCATTAGCAGAAATGGGTGATGGATGCAGCAAACCACCATGGCACATGTATACTATGTAACAAATCTGCATGTTCT
>NW_016107792.1:145762-239349 GCF_001604975.1 Cebus imitator
TGCTTTTTTGCTTTTTTTTTTTTTTTTTTTTTTTTTTTTTTTTTTTTTTTTTTTTTTTTTTGTAATTGTACTTTAGGCTCTCTTAAAGGAATTTATCAGATGACTAGGAACACACTATCCTTTAAAAGGTTTACCTGGATCATGTGTTACACAAACATTGCCTCTTAACTGACATTTGAACAAGGTCTGAGCCTGAATAAAAACCTACCCACTATGCCAATGCTGGTCAGCTCCATTTTCATTTTACTTTGCTTTTCCATATGACAAAACTTCATTTATAAGGCTAATGTCTATCAACTAGCTAGGGCCTGAAAACCCATTAAATTAGCATATTATGCTTATGTTAACATTTCTTTTCACAACCTAATGATTTATTAATTTAGCATTCATCCTTGAAGGGTTTTAGTGAACCCAGAGTGTGTTTTGCCTTGGGAACAAAAACTCAATTTATCACTCTGTCAGTCTTAGGAAATACCATTTTGAGTACAAACTAGCTCTAATGAAATGGAAAGCTACATGTTGAAATAATCTATAAACTAGAGAGATAATATCCTAGTCAAAAGACAGGATCTTTTAATTGGCACACCTTAATAGACATAATCACAAGCTATCTATATATATGTCTATATATGGACACATGAACATTATATACAAACCCAAATACACAGTCCCATCCTTCTACAGAGACAAGAATGGCAGAAACCTAAGAGCATGTCACGTCAGATTAAATTCCCAAGGAGTATTATTAAAATTTTACTACTCACCATCAAATTCTGCTGGTCCAACACCTACTATAATTATTGACATTGGAAGTTTTGAGGCCTTCAAAGAGAATACACAATTAGATTTCAATTAAGAAACTGAGTTCTTAAAATAATTAAAGACCAGGCATGATAACTCACACTTGAAATCCCAGAACCTTGGGAGGCCAAAGGAGGAGGATTGCTTGAGGCCAGGAGTTTGAGACCAGCCTGAGCAACATAGCAAGACCCCATGTGTACCAAAAAAGAATTAGCCAGATGTGGTGGTGTGTGCCTGAGGTCCTAGCTACTTGAGTTTGAGGTGAGAGGATCACCTGGGCCTAGGAGTTCGAGGCTGCAGTGAGCTATGATCATGCCACTGCACTCCAGCCTGGGCAACAGGGTAAGATCCTGTCTGAAAAAAAAATTGAAAAAGGAATAATAAGCAAATATAGCTGGAATTTTATTTAATATTTTTTCACAGATGTTCATTACAATGTGAGCATAGTCAAAATGATTAATACAGAATAGTATACTTGATTCCATTCTTATCCTTTCCAAACTCTATACACATTAATCCTGGGGGACATTCTTCAGAGATGACCAGCCCTGGGTAAGATCGAATAAAAGGTAAGCGGCATCTACTTCCACTTGCTACTCTCAGAAAAAAACTTTCTAAGCCGGCTTTGGGTATCTTTGTCCTCTTTTCATGTTCTTTCTCCTCCAAAAATCTTTAAGTTGCTAAAGGGAGAAAGTGGTACCCTAATCTACCTCATTTATACCCAAGGTTAGAAAAAGCAATTTTCACAGTGAGTGAGTGAACACAAATGATAATTACAGAAAGTTAGTAGTTTATGCACTAAATAGCCTTGAGATTTTGAGGGAGGCTAAATACTTCGTGTTTTTTCCATAAAATACATCACATATCATCACTTAAATAATTTAATTGTAAGACTGTGAGATAGATCCAGCAACAGACACAACCACCACATCTTTCTCTATGAAGATCTCTGAATTATGACTAATTATTTCTCAGGGCATCATGTCCTCTTAGTTAAGCCTAAATTACTAAGTCTATATTTTAAAGTGCATATTAATGCAATTCATTCCTGCAGCCTACGTCATCAAATGCGTACTTCATGCCAAACATTGCTAAACCTAGAGACTGGTGAGTAAAAACTATTACTTTACAGATTATCATCTAGTAAATATAGATTTTATAGATTAGTAAACAATCTAACCCTAAAAAACCACACAATTAGGAATTATAATGAGCAGGATGGTTTTTTAATCAGTTACTATCCTGTTCTACAAAAACAGCAATTAGGTATTTTAGTTCTCCTCCAACTAGAATGCAAATGTTAAGAAATAATCTGTACAAATCACACGATTGTATACAAATAGATCAAACTAACAGAGGTAAACACACCCATGCCTGTGAAAGTTATGCTATTATCATTTTTTTTTCTTTAGGCAAGATTTTTTTTTAACTCAAATAGTCATACCCCTTAGCTTGGTCCCCATGGATCAATGGTACAGATGTATATGCGTTGTCTGGATAAGGTTAAGGATGCAATCTGCCTCAAAGGTGTGGGGATTTTATTTTATTGTTAACTAAAATAGATTCTAGTCTTTAAGTAGCATCATGTTGTCACGTAGCCTGCCCAATACTGAGTGACCCCTACTTACATTAACTATGGACTCCTTAGTCTGGGCCATATCTGAGATAACACCATCTGTAACAATCAGAAGCACAAAATACTGGGAGCCATCCTTTACAGAAGAAGCATATCTGAAAGGCAACAAAAAGGTAAGGAAAGTAAAATCGTTTTCTATATGTGATGGTTGGTAAATGCAATTTGGAAAAGTTACCTTTTTTTTTTTTTTTTAATTAAAGGCTTTGTTACTTTAAGGTGATGCCAGAATCAAGTATGAGGGGTTCAAGATATATATATTTTTTGAGACAGAGTCTAGCTCTGTCTCCCAAGCTGGAGCATTGTGGCACAATCTCAGCTAACTGCAACCTCTGACTCCCGGGTTCAAGTTATTTTCCTGCCCCAGCCTCCTGAGTAGCTGAGATTACAGGCCCCTGCCACCAAGCCCAGCTAATTTTTGTATCTTTATTAGAGACGGGGTTTCACTGTGTTGGCCAAAATGGTCTCAAACTCCTGACCTCATGATCCGCCTGCCTCAGCCTCCCAGCCACCGTGCCTGGCCAAACATTTTAATCTCAATAAAACATTTGGACATGTTAGAAGTATATCTTACACAAATTCTCAAATACACAATTATCTGAAATAACACACTAGAATAACTGTACTGTTCATGTCTGCTGCTAAAAAAGCTTTTGCTTTTATGGCACTTGTTCTACATGTTGGCACATTGTTGCACTTTGCAAGTAAATCTAAATTTTAAATCAATGTTGCACTACCATTCATTCTTCTAATTTAGCCTTTTAAAGTACTACCATTTCTTCTAATTTAGTTTTTAATTTAAAAATATTACATAAAATAATTAACATGCTACAGAAACGGATGAAGTAAAAATTACAAGCTGGCCACACCTCAGTACATTTTCTAGGAGGTGACACTGACATATAGACTCAGATTCAAATTATATTATAAAGGTATTAGCAAGGCTTGCTTCTTAAAAGAATTTGATGGGGCATCCTTTTATAGAGTGCATAATTAAGTCTTATTAAAAGCCAGCTGTCTTTTTTGAAATATAGCCTATCTATAATTTATATTTTAATATTACCATGATATATCTGAGAGAGAGGTTAACTTTTGTCAGTGTAGTAGAATTCAAACACATTTCTTTTGCATTTCTTTGAAATAAGTTTCTGGGATTGTTTTCGTAAAAGCTCATATCTAGTTGGCTCAGATTTGTGAAATATTCGTTCAGCTTATTAGTTCACAAGAAAACAAGATAAACTGACTTAGGGATGTTTCATTTAAGTAGTTTAATTATGATTTACACAATGGATTAAAACTTAACAATGAATAAAGGAATGCATTTAAATATTTCAACCCAAAGTAGCACAGCAAATTTTATGTTACCAAGTGTCACCCCAAACTACTTTTGACTGGGCAATGAACTGATCACTGCATGCACAAAGATAGAGAGCTTTGTTACACTTTCTTTTGTGTCTTTACCTCTATAGCAGAGATAAAAAGGCTTAAAGATGTAGGGCATCATAACATAGTGATCTCGAGTAAGATTATTCTGGTTAGAATTTTAGTTCCACCACAAATGGCCCCTATGTATCTATTTTATCATCAGCAAAATGGAAATGGCACTACTGTCACCTCTTAGAGTTGTTGTGAAGATGAATAATCCACATTATAGCACTGAACATGTTGCTAAAGATAGATAATGGGTTCCATAAGATTTTACTGTTTTTATTTTATTATTAATTGTGCAGATTGAATAAAGCATAACAGAGGAGTTAATTTGAAAATTAGTTATGAGAATTCCAAGATAAAAAGTTATTTCCTAAAAAACGAAAATTTATTTTGGATAGTGATCTGGATTTAGAAGGTTCTCAACATCAGAAAAAACAGAAAAAAATTATAAATGGCCAAAAGGTAGAAAATGATAAATCCCCCTTAAAAACTGAAATGTGACAGCCTCAAAACAAGTAACTAATTAGGCATAGGAAGCAAAAAACTAACAGGAAATAATGAATACATTTAAATCAAATGAAGACATTTTCATGATAGTCTGAAAAGATATTTGAAATTTTCATTGGTATATTAATTTTTGAACTATTAAGCTGGTATAATATACCAACAAATTTATTTCAAATTACTTAAAATTATGAAGAATTCTAGATGAATAGAAAAATTTTTTTTAAAATAACAGGAATGTAAAAATGGTTAACACCATACACAAGAGGAAAACAGACTAATCAGGGGTTGGTTAAAACCCCATTTTTCAAACTGCATTCCACAAAACCATTATTTTAAAAATATCTTTCTATTTTGATTAATAATATTTCAACATAGTGTTATAGACCTTAGACATAGTATTAAGTTTAAATCTGGAAGGCCCTAAAATTCTTGCTCAGAATTTAAATTTGTTGTCAATTTACAACATGATGGCAATGTATTTCTTTGTTTTCGTCAGAAGGATGATAATGCTTATGTGTCAACTAGACTGTAAATTCCACTTATTTAATCAAAGATTATATATGTGGTTAATATCTACCATCTAATGCCTTTAAAGGAGCTTCATCCAATTAGTTGAAGGCCTTAAGGGCAAAAACTGGTTTCCCAGAAAAAAGAGGATACTGACATAAGACTGCAGTATGAAATCCTGAGTTTCCTATCTACCAACCTGTCCTATAAATTACATTCTTGGTATCCCTTAAAATTGCACAAGCCAATTCCTTAAAATATATCTCTATATCTTTATGTCCATGTCAATATGTCTCCTACTGGTTCTGTTCTCTGGAGAACCCTGGCTGATATAGTAGGTGTTAATCACAATCACATTTCCACAGTTCATTAAGATTGGTTAAGCATTATCATTTAAAAGGGTCTTTAGGCCAGGCCCAGTGACTCAAACCAGTAATCCCAGAACATAGGAGGCTGAGGCGGGTGGATCACTTGAGCCAGGAGTTGGAGACCAACCAGCCTGGCCAACATGATGAAACCCCCTCTCTACTAAAAATAAAAAACTTAGCCGGGCATGATGGTGCATGCCTGTAATCCCAGCTATTCAGGAGGCTGAGGCACGAGGATTGCTTGAGCCCGGGAGGTGGAGGTTGCAGTGAGCTGAGATCGCATCACTGCATTCTAGCCTGGGTGACAGAGACTGTCTCAAAAACAAAAAAGTTCTTTAGTTTCCTAATATAACTTTGTTAACTAAAATTAACTTGGCCAGGCACAGTGGCTTATACCTATAATTCCAGCACTTTGGGAGGCTGAGGTAGGTGGATCACCTGAGGTCAAGAGCTCAAGACCAGGTTGGCCAACATGGCAAAACCCATCTCTACTAAATATACAAAGTTGGCTGGGCATGGTGGCAGGCACCTGTAAGCCCAGCTACTTGGGAGGTTGAGGCAGAAGAACTGCTTGTTGAACACAGGAGGTAGAGATACAGTGACCTGAGATCACGCCACTGCACTCCAGCCTGGGCGACAGAGCAAACAAACAAAAAAACCTTCATATAGTATTCAGATAATTTAATTAAGCAAACAGGTACAGATATCTCAGTATATCCAAAGTACTATGGTTCATATTTGTATATGCATATACGTGCATGTATATGAATAATTCACAAGGAATAATTGCTCCTTTCAGTGTGGAAAAAATCTACATGTAGCCACAGTAGTGCCAAATTAGTACTAGACATATGCAAGGAATGATATAGGTCAGAAGAAGCAGTGAATCTGTGACTGAAGTGTAGTACATTTGGGAGAATGTGGAAATGTGGTTGGATGGGTTAGTACTGGTTGAATATTGGATGTTCTAACATGCAGTTAAACTGTCTGTACTTAAATTTATGACAAGGCATCAACAGATGTTGAGTAGGATTTTATATCATTTGAAATGCTGTTCTCCAGACAGCTCTGGGAAAGGAGGACTGGAAAGGCAAGAAATCAGAAGCAGGGGCTGGAAAGCCTCAAAAAAGCATATAAAACCTTCAAATTTTGTAAATTTAACGCTTTGAGTCTTGTCTATTTTACACCATTGTTATCTCGCTAATATTATCTAGCAAGTCAAACAGATCAGAGATACATAGATAGGAGCCCTAAAAATGAGCTTAAAACTGTTATTCTTAAGAAGAATAAGCATTCTTTAACATGCTTATTTGCAGACAACATGATTGTATATTTAGAAGACCCCACTGTCTCAGCCCAAAGTCTCCTTAATTCAGCAAAATTTCAGGATACAAAAATCAATGTACAAAAATCACAAGCATTTCTATACACCAATAGTAGACAAACAGCCAAATTATGAGTGAAATCCCATTCACAATTGCTACAAAGAGAACAAAATACCTAGGAATGCAACTAACAAGGGATGTGAAGGACCTCTTCAAGGAGAACTACAAACCACTGCTCAGCGAAATAAGAGAGGACACAAACAGATGGAAAAACATTCCATGCTCATCCTTAGGAAGAATCGATATCTTGAAAATGGCCATATTTCCCAAAGTAATTTATAGATTCAATGCTATCCCCCTCAAGCTACCACTGACTTTCTTCAAAGAATTGGAAAAAAACAACTTAAATTTCATATGGAACCAAAAAAGAGCCCGCATAGCCAAGACAATCCTAAGAAAAACAAAACAAAACTGGAGTCATCACACTACCTGACTTCAAACTATACTACAAGGCTACAGTAATCAAAACAGTATAGTACTGGTAACAAAACAGATTTATAGACCAATGGAACAGAACAGAGGCCTTGGAAATAGCACCACACACCTACAATCATCTGATGTTTGATAAACTTGACAAAAACAAGCAATGGGGGAGGGATTCTCTATTTAATAAATGGTGTTGGGAAAACTGGCTAGCCATATGCAGAAAGCTGAAACTGTATCCCTTCCTTACACCTTATATAAAAATTAACTCAAGATGGATTAAAAACCTAAATGTAAAACATAAAAACACATAAAAACTCTAGAAGAAAACCTAGGCAATACCATTCAGGACATAGGCATGGGCAAAGACTCCATGACTAAAACACCAAAAGCAACAGCAACAAAAGCCAAAATATACAAATGGGATCTAATCAAACTAAAGAGCTTCTGCACAGCAAGGGAAACTATCATCAAAGTGAACAGGCAACCTACAGAATGGGAGAAAATATTTGCAACCTACCTATCTGAGAAAGGAGTAATATTCAGAATCTACAAATAACTTAAACAAATTTACAAGAAAAAATGCCATCAAAAGTAGGCAAAGGATATGAACAGACACTTCTCAAAAGAAGACATTTATGCAGCCAACAAACATATGAAAAAAAAAAACAACCCATCATCACTGGTCATTAGAGAAATGCAAATCAAAACCACAATGAGATACCATCTCATGCCTGTTAGAATGGTGATGATTAAAAAGTCAAGAGCCAAGAGATGCTGGAGAGGAAGTGGATAAATAGCAAGGCTTTTACACTGTTGGTGGGAGTGTAAAATAGTTAAATTAGTTAAATTGTGGCAATTCCTCAAGGATTTAGAACTAGAAATACCATTTGACCCAGCAATCCCATTACTAGGCATATACCCAAAGGATTATAAATAGTTCTGTTATAAAGACACATGCACACATATATTTATTGTGCCACTGAACACAATAGCAAAAATTTGGAACCAACCAAAATGCCCATCAGTGATAGACTCCATAAAGAAAATGTGGCACATGTATACCATGGAATACTATGCAGCCATAAAAAAGTTGAGTTCATGTCCTTTGCAGGGAAATGGATGAATCTGGAAACCATAATTCTCAGCAAAGTAACACAAGAACAGAAAACCAAATGAACACCACATGTTCTCACTCATAAGTTGACATTGAACAATAAGAACACATGGACACAGGGAGGGTAATATCACACATTGAGACCTGTTGTGGATTTGTGGGGCTAGGGGAGGGATAGCATTAGGAGAAATACCTAATGTAGGTGATGGGGTGATGGATGCAGCCAGCCACCATGGCATGTGTATACCCATGTAACAAAACTGCACATTTTGCACATGTACCCTAGACCTTGAAGTATAATTTTAAAAAACAGATACATGGAACTTCCTATTGTACTGGAAGGAAAAGATAATTCTTAAGAAGCCATATCTTACTGTTTTTCTTAATTTTTCTCATGTAAAAAATAAGAATTATTGAATCATGGCTCATTTTCAAGGAGTCTTAAAGATTTTACTAGCAGTTGCTCCTATATTCAAGAACTTACAAAATGCTGTATAAAACATAAAAAATATCATAGAACACTGTGGAGCATTTGGTTTGAAATGTATATAGAAATGCACCTAGAAATTTTATATCTAATATTTTAACTTTTATAATAGACATATACCAGGAAAAGTTATGAAATTACTTGGTAAGCACTGATAAGGGCCTTCCTAATCATAAGCACGAGCTCCCACAAAATAAGTCCTGTCATTTTTCTTTTTATAAAAAAGTGATCTCTATGGTAGTGTGGCAGTCAATTATAATTTATCTTGCATTAACATTGTATTCTGCTATATTTGGCTGCCATCAGTATACAGTATATGTGACATTACTTACATAGGCTAGTATAATAAACTAGGATATATCATTAGTGGATTATGAAATCAATTTGGGGGTCAAGATTGCATTTTCAAAAAAGAGAAAAGAACAAGTGCCATAGAAATAAAGATAAAACATAAAGTACCATTTCATGAATAACTTTTTTTGTGTGGGGGGTCATATATGTACAAGATTAAGATGTATTAATACAATTCATATTTTGGTAGATTGCAGATGAAAATGTCTGAAAAATTCAAGCCAAAGGGTCACACTCAGACAACAGTCATCAATGTATCACTGTCAACCTAAGTTGGAGTTCCACAGGGAAGCTGCACTGGGGTAAGCCCTGGGTGTAAGGGATATTTTAGCATTTTGTCCATGTCCCAGATAATGAAAAGTAGAGCACACTGTAGTTGTTGGTAATATTAGAGAAGGTAGTAAAGTACCAGAACCTTCAGAGAACTGGAGTTTCACATTGCCTTTATACTTGGTAAACGTGAAAAAGAAATTCGGTATTTTGATGAGTTCTGGGTACATATTTGAAAGGATAAGAAATTTCTAATTATCTCTAAATAAGTCAGGGAGTCATAGTATTTACATAGGCCGAATTTTCTAGGGATTTAAAAAGTGTTTAATCCATTTATGTACTAATGAAAAAACAGTATATGTAGATTTATTTTTTACATTTTAACATTTTCTTCAGAACATGTACTTGGAGTCATAAGCATTATATTCTGGTCTCAGTACTATGTACTATATACAGGTAGAGCTCTGGGAATTTATAAAATTAGCTACTATATTCATTTCAGAAAGGTTAAAATAATGTGCCCTATATATCACTGAAAGCTTCAAATAGTCGGCTAATAGAATTCAGTCTCTTATTACTTCTATGCTACTTATTGCTACTATGGAATGTGATATTAGAGATGAATGACTTACACTGTTGAGCTCGCCATTGATCTTGTTATTTTTCTCACAGATGCCTTTTCAAAGAAAACAACATTTTCCTTAGTTGAACAAAGATAGTTCCTAACATAACCCGGTGTATGTTTCTTGAGATTTTAATGTACTCTTCTCAGCAAAGTATCACAATAGTTTGATAGAAACTCTAACATGCATTTTTTTTCTTCACTTTCTTGGAGGCAAATTAAAAGAAAACAACTTTCATTTGTCGATTCATGCTAACAATAATGTTTTGAGTTCACCATGGTCCAGTACATCAGAATTGACACCTTGTCTGCTCTCTACTTACCTTGCTACATGATTAATCACAGGAGCAAAGTTGGTGGGCCCATATAGTTGTACAGATTTCAGACTCCTGTAATAAGCCTCCATGACCCCTTCAATGCCATCACAGTAGGGGTTTTGAGGGTTCCCATTCTGTAGAAATGTAGGCAAAAACAAAACCACAGTAAAAGAGAAAATCTCCATAAATATCAATTGAAAAGGACCAGAGAATAATACACGTTGATACCCAAATATTTTTGGAAGAACACTCATTTATAAATTTACAATAGCAAAACAATACATTACATGATCAACAATAGATTATGATATATTATGAAGATCATAACATACAATGTGCAATCATTAAAAGTCCGTACTCTTAAAAAAAAATGGCAGAAGAAAATTTTAAATAATATTAAGAGAAGCTGACCACCACAACATTCTAAAATTAATAGTATCTTATTTACACAGGTTGGTGTAGATGTGGAGATAAACATATAGAAATCCTAAAAAGAAAACCAAAGTATTAATAGTGGCTACTTCTAGGTGGTTAGATAACTGATAACTTTCCTTGCGTCCTTTAACCTGGTCTATGTTTTTCCAATTTTTATGCAGTAAACATGTATTAAAATTAGATAAATAAATGCTATCAATTCAAGTAGTTTAACCCAATAGAGGAAAAATGTAAAATATCTGCCACATGAATATTTTCAGGCCACAATTCATAACTCTAAGTAGAGAAGGAGTCAGAGGGAATGTAATTTGGTGTAGGAAACATCAAGACAAGGCAAAAGAAAAGGAATAAAAAAAAAATACTCATGTCATTCAAGGGACCTGGGGCTTGCTGTTGCTGCTAAGAAGCTCTTATTCTGAGAACAGTGCCCAGAAAGGCAACTTTAATGGAAGCTCTTATTCTAGGGACAGGACCTGGAAAGGCAACTTTAACCCTGGACACCTAGGCTGGCTTTTTCATACCTTAAATGCTCTGTCGTTATTAGGTTTAATTCTCCTAGTCCAAATGATACCAATAACACAAATAAGAACATGTATTAGTTATCTATTGCTATGTAACAAATTACCCCCAAAGTTATACCCTCTGTACAGTGGCTTAAGACAATTAATATTTATTATCTTATACATTTTTGAAGTCTCAGGAATTCAGAAGCAGCTTAGCAGGGTAGTTCCTGAGCAGGATCTCTCATGAGGTTGCAGTGAAGATGCCGACCTGGGCTGCAGTCATCTGAAAGCTTGACAGTGGACAGAAGGATCTATTTCCAAAAAGGCTCACTGACATGGCTGTTGGCAGGAGGCCAAGTGGATGCTCCACAGGGCTGCTTGAGTGTTCTCATAACACAGCAACTAACTTTCCCCAGATTGAGTAATCCCAAGCAAAGAGCAAGGACAAAGCCCCAATGCCTTTTATGAGCCAGTCTCTGAAGTTACACTTCATCACTCCTGCTTTAATGCATTTGCTAGAATGAGTTACTGAAGCTGTTCACACCTGAGAAAAAGGAGATACCGTCCACTTTTCTAAAGGGAATATCAAAATTATGTATATATATATACTTTTTATGCACTAGTGATAGTAACTACATTTAAACATGGTTAGCAATAATATTAGCATACATATTTTTACCTGAACAAACAATTCTCCTGTGTCTGCCTCCTGAGTAGCTGGGACTACAGGTGCACACCACAATGCCCAGCTAATTTTTAATAGAGGCGGGGTTTCACCATGTTGACCAGGATGGTCTCAATCTCTTGACCTCATGATCCACCCACCTCGGCCTCCCAAAGTGCTGGTTTTATACTAAAATATTTACACATATAACTTTCATAACCCTAAAAATGTAGGACTGCCATTAACCCCACTTTATACATAAAGAAACCAAGGTAATGAGAACTTAGATACTGTGCCCAAGGTCACACAACACGACTAGGAGAGCTAATATTTGAACCAGGCGGTCTAACTCCAGAGTTCAATTTCTTATACACCACTATGCCACCAAATTATGAGATGCCAAGCTTTCTACAAGGCTGGAATCTTAGAAAACTGAGCCAAATGTTACCAACTATTTCTATCATTTGGTAGAGAGGGATTTATATCTATTTTTTTCTTTTAATTTTGTCTTTTCTTCAAACATTTTATTAACCCTCATACATTTTTTAAGGCATTAAATAATAAAAGCCCTCTTTACATTATAAAAGTGGTTGTATAACTTGGCTGAAAATAGAATGTAAAAGAAAAGTTTAACATTTAGCACAAAGCAGTTAATGTTTAGTTTTGATGTTAATCTGAGGCGACCTATTTAACCCTCCTTTAAGATTTTATGGTGCTCTTTTCCCTTGATAAGGTATGAAGCTAATTAAAATTAAAACTCATTACTGATTTTGAGCATATAAAAATGTATTATATATCTATCTTAAGGGAATAGTTACAAATTAGGGTAGTCCTGAGCTACTTTTATTTTTTAGCATATTGATTGGAGGTTTACATTTTGATGAAACTGTACATTACCACTATTTCTCTGGAACTGAAACTACAAGGTCATCATTTTTCTCTCCTTTGATAGTGGAAAGGTAATCATTAGATTTTCTATTCATCATCATGGAATGTTTAAAGCACTGATTTCTGAATTAGTCCTAATACCATAATAGGTTGCTCTATGGTTTCCTCATATGTCTTACATGATAAGAATACCTTACAACATAAAATTATGCCTTCCTTTTAGTATATGGTCTGGATTATATCAGGATTACTTTAAATATTTTATGGCTACTAAATGAGATTTTCTTAACGAGAAAGTTGTAATGAGTTATAAAGACTTTAAAGTCTGTTACTCGCACACACATTTATAGCAGCACAACTTGCAATTGCAAAAATATGAAACCAGCCTAAATACCCATAAACAAGTAAGTGGATAATGAAAATTTGGAATGTATAGACACACACACGCGTGCACACACACACACACACACACACAAATTCTACTCAGCCATAAAAAGGAAGAAAATAATGGCATTCACAGCAACCTGGATGGAGTTGGAGACCACTATTCTAAGTGAAGTAACTCAGGAATAGAAAACCAAATATTGTATGTTCTCACTTACAAGTGGGAGCTAAGCTATGAGGATGCAGAGCCATAAGAATGATATAATGAACTTGGAGACGAGGGGGAAAGGTGGGAGGCGGGTGAAGGACAGAAGACTACACGCTGGGTACAGAGTCCACTGCTTAAGTGATGGGTGCATCAGAATCTCAGAAATCACCACTAAAGAACTTACATATGTAAGCAAAAACCACCTGTTCCCCCAAAACTATTGAAATAAATAGATTTTTAAGTGTGTTTAAAAACTCATTTCTTGAAAATGTTATGCAGGGAATTAGTTATTGCTTGTTAAAACAAATTAGAATGAGTCCATGTGTGGCTCTGACACAAAAATAAAACATGGATAATTTTTTTTAATAGCACATTTAATTTTGTTGCTTATTAATGAAGAGGACAATGGATGCCCTATTTCCTATTTCCCTCCTAATTAAACTTTCCATTTATAAAATAATACATGTCAACTTGTAGAACACATAGAAAAGCATAAAGATCTGACTTTAAAATGATCAATAATCTCACCACTCAGACTGAAGTGGGGAGGGTGTCCAGCGCTCACCCATTCTTCCTCCCATTTAGCTCCCTCAGGGATTGTCCTGAGGGTGTGGATTCGGCATCATGCAAGAAGCCTGTCATCTCTGTTGCCGCCTGCTGCCTGCAGCCTGTGACACTTTTCAGCAGGGCTAACAAGCTGACAAAATACTGAAGAGAAGCTCTTAGGGGCTGTCGCTCTATTCTGAAATGTCACTGTTGCTTACTGTCGGGAAAAGCTGAGAGAATTCTTTCTTTTATTCAATAAACAAACACCTATTGAGCTTCTGTTTTATATATGGTACGGTGTTAAAGACTTCTTGGTTATTAAATTGCTGGTGTCTACTTAGAAAAAAATACATACACATAAATATTAAATTGCATACATTTGTATAAATGCCAAAATAAGCGAAAAGCATGCAAGTGCATTTAGGTATTTAGCAGGAGAAACCACTGGGACAGGTGTTAGCGTTTCTCTATTGGTCCACGTGGAAGACCTGCTTTTAATGACCACTGGCCACAAGCTCATTAGAAATATACCAGAGCTCCGCATGATGGCATTTTCAGTTATAACCCCAAAAGGAGTCTTCAAGAATTATAATGAGCGGAGAGCAATGACTCATTCTTTTCATAACCGTAAGTCTTGGAATGGTAATATCAGGAAATTCTTCCTTTTCTCTCCTATTCTTTTTTCTTTTCCCATAGTGTGTCTCACATAAAAAGCTGAGGTTTACTGAGACCCTTTCAACTCAGCAAAGCTTAACATCTGTGCTAGCCAAAACTTACACACTGGGGGATACTTAAGTTCTTCAGAAGACTCCCTTGCTATCTAAAAGAATTATGTAAACTTGGTGAGATAAATAGGTTAATGTTAGTAAATATATACCACAAATTTGTACCATGGAAATATGAGGATTTATTAACACCAGGTAGTTCATGAAAGGCCAGGCTGTCCTGAAACTGAACTTTTTGTATTTGCCATTTTCAGTTCCTACAGATACATATTGCAGTAATTTAGGACAAGCTTAGCACAGGACACTTCAGCAAGAATCAAATACAATACTATCTAACTGAAGACCTACTTAACCATACCTGTTATTTATCCAACAAAACAGAACTGCTTTGAAAAAAATTAATAATCCTGTAATATTAAAGTTGAGGCATTATCATCAACAATCGTTGTTTTCATCATTAATTTGAAAGACTTTTTCATAGATTTAAAGGGGTATGATCTCTGTCCCATAAATGTTTGGATTGGGCTCAAGGAACAGATTATGGTATAAATAATATATATCATTCCTTAGCAGGAGATACTTTTATAGGTTTGGTTACAAGGGGTAAATGGTAGGAAAAGCAGCAAGAGAGAAAAGTAGAGGAAGGGAAAAAGGAAAAAATACACACTAGCAGAAGAAGAAATGTACAGAAAGAAAATTAATCAACCTCTCATTTAGCTTAACACAATTATTCCTTTTCTTAGTCTTTAAAATAGCTCATGACCTTTTTCCTGAGGCACTTTAGATTTAGAATCACATGAGTGATTTTCATGGTTTTATAAGTTTCTGGAGATTTTAATTTTCTAAGACACAACAAAATCCCAACAGATACTCATTTTTATATGACATTGGGAGTGTGGCATGTGGGCTATTTCACGGAAGAAAGAAGCCCTCCAGCAACCTCTTTTGAAATTTTGTAGGTGATGAAATAGAAAAGAATAAATACAAAAATAACAATGTAATACTGCTTTTAAAACATATTTGAGAAAGATGAAATCTTACATAAAAGTACATATATCATGGTGTTAACATAAGCATGTATCCAAGAGGTGAGATTACAGGTGCTTTTTTAAGATGTGTTTTAGCTGTAGTTAAGAGCATGAATTCTAAAATAATACTGACTTGGGTTCAAGTCCTGTCCTTTGGGACAATGGTCAACTTCTGAGCCTCTGAGTTGCGTTATACAACTCCTGGGAGCACTTTTCTCACCACAGGTAATGAGATTGGCAGTTTCCAGAGCAGTGCAATGTGTCAGCATGAAATATCTATCACATAGGAATTTTGAGATGATTATATAACATAATGAGTATAAAGTGTGCGACCCAATACTCAGTAAATACTCAGGATTGAGTCTAATACTATTTCACTGAAAACCTACTCAACCCTTGTCTTATCTGAGAAAACAAAAGTGCTTTGAAAAATTTAAAGTAATATAATCAGGCAAGACTAAAGTTGAAACATTATCATCATCAACAACATAATCATTCTTATATTCATCATTAGCATGGGAGACTATTTTTCATAGATTTAAAGAAGTCTGACCTCTCTTAGTCTGTTTGTGCTATATGCGAATACCTGAGATTCGGTAATTTATAAACAATAGAAACGTATTTCTCACAGTTTTGGAGGCTAGAAGGTCCAAGATCAAGATGCCAGCAGGTTCAGTTGCCCGGTAAGGGCTGTGTCCTCAAAGGTGAGGAATGCTGTGTTCTCACTTCGCAGAAAGCAGGACAAGCTGAGTAAAGCCTGTTTTATAAGGGCCTTAATTTCATTCATGAGGGAGGAGCCCTCGCAGACCAACCAGCTCTTAAAGGCCTCACTGAATATTATTACATTAGCAGCACCTGAACTCTGGAAGGAAACATTGAAGCCCCAGCAAAATCTATCCTATAAGTGTTTTAACTGGGCTCAAAGAACAAATGAAGGCCAGGCACAGTGGCTCACATCTGTAATCCCAGCACTCTGGGAGGCTGAGGCGAACAGATTGCTTGAGCTGAGGAGTTTGAGATCAACCTGGCCAACACACTGAAAACCCTGTCTCTACTAAAAATACAAAATTTAGCCAGGTATTATGCATGCCTGTAATTCTAGGTACTCAGGAAGCTGAGGCACGAGAATTGCTTGAACTGGGGAGGCGGAGTTATCTCACCACTGCAGTCCAGCCTGGGCAACAGAGCAAGCCTCTGTTGAAGAAAAGAAAAAAGAAAGAGGGAGGCAGGAAGGCAGGAAGGAAGGAAGGAAGGAAGGAAGAAGGGAGGGAGGGAGGAAGAAGAAGGAGGAGGTAGAAGGAAGAGGAAGAAGGAAGAAGGAGGAGGAGGAAGAAGGAAGAAGGAGAAGGAGTAAGAAAGAAGAAAGAAAGAAAGAAGAAAGGAGGAGGAGGAGGAGAAAGTAAGGCACAAATGCTTCCTTAACACTTCAGGAAGTGTTAAGGACAGGTTCAGTATCCCTTATCTGAAACCAGAGTGTTTAGATTCTGAATTTCTTTTTTTGGATTTTAAAATATTTATATAATTACCAGTTGACCTTCTCAAATCTGAATATCCAAAATCCAAATTGCTCTGATAAGCATTTCCTTTGAGCATCTTTTTCAGATTTGGGAGCATTTACTTTTCCGATTTGGGATGCTCAACCTGTATATTTTTATTATAGGTTTGGTTATAAGAAATGAACATAGAGGAAGGAAAGGCAGCAAAGAAGAGAATTACAGAGACAGAGAAAGGGACAAATTCAAGGTTGAGAGAAACATATGAAAGGAAAATTAACAAACCTCAATGAATTTAACACAATTATTTATTTTCTTAGCTTTTAAAAACAATGGTAGATTAAAGATAGCCACGCATTCTTTGATACTCTTTCCATTGTGAAGTGAAGGTTAATTCTTCTACCTGAACCTGGGATGGTCTTAATAATTTGCGTGACCAATAGGATGTTGCAGAAATCACATTCTGGGACTTCTAAGAATATGATATAAACATCCTTGGAGTTTCTGTCGCAGACTTTTAGAATACTCACCCTGGGAAAGTTGGCTGCTGCATAAAAAATCCTACTACAATGAGACCACCACACAATTATGAAGCCCTCTGTAACAACAGAGACAGGCTATATGTAAAGCAAGGGAGAGTTGTCTAGGCAACCCCACCTTTTCAGCTATTCCATCTCAGGCCCAAGACATGAATGAACACGAGCAAAGAAGTCATGTTAGGAGACATATCAGCCCCAGAAGACGTAACATGGAGAAGATCTAAGGAATTCAACAGACAGCCAGAACTAAGTTGAAAAATATGACCCCTGTCACCAATTCCAGGCATCTCTAGCCATTCAAATCACCTAAGCTAAGACTCCAGATATTACAAAGCAAAAAATACGCTATCTCCCATTATATTCTGCTTGAATTCCTGAGCCACAAATCATAAGCATAATAGAATGATATTGTTTTATATCTCTAAGTTTTAGGAAGGTTTGTTATACAGCAATAGATAACCAAACAGACCCCCTATTTGTAAATGAGGTGGGTGCACTTCAGGTAGATTTATGGCTAAGCTATTTAGCTGTTCTTTTTCCCATTAAGCTCACATTCCAATGTCAATTACTTACCAAAATTTAGCTACAGTCAGAAAAGCTTGCTATATAACTAAAGAATAAACTCCAAAGCAATATTAAAAGGTATCCTTTTGATATATTCTTACCAAAGCAAATTCATGAGATATCCTTCCATCTGGAGGCAGTTTTGCACCAAAACCTAGAGCTGGAAACATTTTATCACTGTCATAATCTTGAACAATTTCTCCCACTGCTTTCAGTGCCATACCATAGGCATTCAGCTGGTAAGGATTCATGTAGTGGAGGGAAGTGGGCTGAGCAGGGTTGCCTGATGATAGAACACATATTTCAAACATAAGCAATTAGGCTACGTATATTTAACAAGATTTTTCTTGGTGTCTATTTCAGAATGAAATATTCAAAACTACGTTTTTCTGCCTATATCTACAGTGTGTCAAATTGCTTCTTTTTGGATGGATATAAACATAGAAATATTTGTTACATTATATTAGACATATAGAAAGTTCTAAGATATGCCAAAGCATATGCAGAATTTTTCAGAAATGACTTCAATGCCACAGGCTATTTTTGAGTTTTACTTCTGGAAGTATAAATGTACTTTTGTTAATCTTATTTTGTTATAAACTTTATTTTTAAACAAAATCGTGTGCCTTTAGCTTGAATCCTTATGCCCATGGCAAGATGACCCAATAAATGGATTTCAATAATTATGAAGGATTCGTAATATTGTATCACCAATATAAGCTGAGTATTTGAGAAATATCCCAATTAAGGATTTAAAAAAAGGGAAGCGTAGTGATTTTCAAGGGCAGGCTGATTAAATATCTACATCTAAAAAATTCTTCACAATTTTCTAACTAGACATTAAGCTAAGAGCCAGAGGCCAGAGTCAAGTCTTGCCATTTGTATGGCAGCCTCTGTAAAATAAATCCTACCACTGTGTTTATGAGGAGGACAAAATGAGATTACATGTTTAAAAGTGATTACAAATAATAGTGCACCATAGAATTGTAAGTTGAATTGCTACAGTTAGTATGGTCTGGGTCATCCACAAGGTTCTTCTGAGTGTCAAAAATGTTTATACTGTGTAGGATGCTGCATTTGAATAGTGATGAAATTGAGGACAAGAGTAATGTATTAATATGTGCTACCACTCAAACACATTGAGATTCACATCAAGTTGCCCTAATTACCAGCATAAAGGCAGCCTGAAAGTCCATTTGGTTTCTTAAGTGAAAATGGAAAGTTAAATGAGACTTGTAACAGCACATAAAGCTCAATTTTACATTAAAGCATTGCCTGAAGAAGAAAAGCCTCAGGGCATAGTTTTTCTGATAAGGAAAAAAAATAACAAAGAGCACTTGAGATCCGGAGAGAAACAAAATAAAGATCTCCCCTTAGGTTATTTGACAGGAAATTATACACAGAATATTTTTGTCCTAAAAACAATTCATTGCACAATTTTTTTTTTTAAAAATATATATTTCCAAGAGTTATCAGCACTCCAGGGCTGGCTCCACATAATAAAATCGCTAAAAAAGTATCTTCTGACCACTATGGCCTTAATGTTCCCCTCAACTTGACGAAACTTTTAGAAAGTTTCTTTCTGGGCTGGGCGCTGTGGCTCACGAATCCCAGCCACTTTGGGAGGCTGAGACAGGTGGATCATGAGGTCAGGAGTTCAAGACCAGCCTGGCCAAGATGGTGAAACCTTGTCTCTATTTAAAAAAAGAAAGAAAGAAAGAAAATTTTTTCCTGACTATAAGACCCTGACCAGTCTTTTCTTACACACTTAATTTAGAAAAGTTGCAATTGTAAATTCTTCCTCTGCCTCCTTTGAGATGTAAATCTTTTACAACCAAGGAATACCTTTCTCAAGGACATGGAAACCATCCCTTTGAAATGTAAACACCAAGAAAAACAGCAGCCCTATCTTCTAGTCTCCCTGATAAGACAGATGCCTAACTTCAATAAGCACCAATTAGCAAACAGAGATGGCCTAGGCACACAAACCAACCTCTGTGCTAATGTCCTCCAAGACTTTTCCAGTAGCTCACCTCAGCAAGCACTAACACTCCAGCCTTTTGTTTTGGAGTAGATGTGTTCAATTTTTGTCCTCTATTGTAATGGTCTTGACCCCTTTGCAATGGACTTAAATAAAGCCTTTCTTAAGTTGTCCAGTGTGAATTTTCTTTGACGCTTCCCACTAAAGGAGGGACTTTGCCACTTGATCAAAAGCCCAGTGGAATCAGAGATAAAAAATAAAATTACAAGACTAAATGGTTATTTAATACAACTCTCATGCCTGCAATCCTAGCACTCTGGAAGGCTGAGGCGGGTGAGTAACTTAAGCTCAGGAGTTCACGACCAGCCTGGCCAACATGGTGAAACCCTGCCTTTACAAAAAATACAAAAATTAGCGGGTGTGATGGCATGTGCCTGTAGTCTCGGCTACTTGGGAAGCTGAGATATGGGAGGACTGCTTGAGCCCAGGAGGTCAAGGGTGCAGTGAACCCGATAGTGCCACTGTACTTCCAGCCTGAGCAAAAGAGCAAGACCCTGTCTCAAAAAAACACACTTGCAGCTACATGAGTTTTAACCCAATGGTGATAATANCCTTCTCCAACACTCAAACTTGCAGCTACATGAGTTTTAACCCAATGGTGATAATATGGCAAAGTTTTACTTCATTATGAAATAAAAAAATATTCTTAATACCCCAAAACATTTAAACATTTGAACCTATCATGCCTAGCTGGGCCCTTTGTACTCATACAAAGATGTCATCCATCTCTTTCCAGCACCCGCTCTACACCAGTCTCTTCATAGTACTTCTAGCGATACTTTCCCTCCCACCTCTCTCTCTCAAGTTGCCATCCTGTCCTGAAATTTACCTTCTTCTCCAACTTAGGTCTCACATAAACCAGACAACCCTCTTTGTTTATTCCAGCCCTCATTGTCTTTTCTCTTATACTATTATGGTACCAAAAAGATTGGCAATTTAAAGTATTGAGTCAACTCCTTGAGTCTGGGACAGTGTTTATATTTCCTTTGTACCTGCAAAATGCTGATACGCAATGAATTTGTAGTGGGTTAATAACATTGGGGCCCAACTAATAGCAATAATAATTATAACACGGAACCTAACATGTATTGATCACTTGATGTTATACCTCACTTAATCCTTTCAACAAACTTACATTATGGATACTTTTATTATACACATTTTTCAGATTAAATAATTTGCTTCAAATTATGCAATAATAACTAGTAAAACTAGAATATGAATTTAGGTACTCAGATTTTATAGCCCTTTTAGCTATAACTCTTAAAGATTTTGTAATATTTTAAACAGAATATTATTCAAATTATATCTGATTTTGCTTTAGAGATGTACTATGACTTTGTAAAAAAAAACACAGTTGAATAGAATATTTTTAACAGTTTATTGAGACATAATCACATAAGTTACATATTAACCATTTGAAATATATAATTCAGCTGGGCATGGTGGCTTATACCTGTAATCCCAGCACTTTGGGAGGCTAAGGTGGGTGGATCGCTTTGAGCTCAGGAATTTGAGACCAGCCTGGGCAACATGATGAAATCCCATCTTTACAAAAAGCACAAAAATTAGCCAGGAGTTGGTGGCATGCACCTGCAGTCCCAGCTACTCTGAGCTGGGAGAATCCAGCTGAGGCTGGAGAACCGCTTAAGCCCTGGAAGCAGCGGTTGCAGTGAGCTGAGATTGCTTCACTGCACTCCAGCCTGAGTGACAGGGTGAGACCCCATCTCATAAAACAAAACAAAAAACAATTCAATGATTGTTAGTATATTAATAGTTATGTGCATTCATCACTATAGTGAATTTTAGAACATTTTCATCACCTCAAAAAGAAACTGTACCCATTAGTTACCACCCTATCCCTAAACAATGACTAATCAACTTTGTCTCCATTGATTTGCGTCTTCTTGAGAGTTCATAAAAACAGAATCACCTAATATGTGATCTTTTATAACTAGCTGCTTTCACTGGGCTTAACGATCTCAACAATCATCTCTCTCGCAGTATGCATGTATTAATGCTTTCTTTTTGTTGATTGCAGAATAGTATTCCATTGTATGGATACAGCACATTTTCTTTATCATTTATCACATAGACATTTGGGTTGCTTCCACATTTGGGATATTATTCTGTTATATATATTCATGAACAAATTTTTGTGCTGACATTTGTTTTTAGGTCTCTTCAATATATTTCTAGGAGTGACATTGCTGGGTGATATGGTAACTCTATGTTTAACAATTTGAGGAACTTAGTGAAGTGTTTTTCTAAAGTGGTTGTACCGTTTTACATTCCCATTGATAGAGTTTGGATGTTTGTCTCCTCCAAATCTCAATGTTGGGATGAAGCCTGGTGGGAGGTGTTTAGATCATTGGGCAGGATCCCCCGTGAATGTCTTCATACTGTCTTCATGGTAACAAAGGAATTCTCTCTCTGTTAGTTCAAGTGAGAAGTGGTTGTTAAAAGAGCATGGTACCTCCTCTTCTCTCTCTCTCTCTCTTGCTCCCACCATGTGATGTGCTAGCTGCCCCTTTGCTTTCCACCATGGCTGAAAGATTTCTGGGCCTAACCTGGTGCCATCTTTATACAGCCTGCAGAACTGTGAGCTAAATAAACCTACTTTCTTTATATATTACCTGGCCTCAGGTATTCCCTTACAGCAATGCAAATGAACTAACAAACCCACCAACAATGTTATAAGAATTCTGGTTTCCTCATATCCTCACCAGCCCTTGTTATTTGACTGTTTTATTATAGTAATCCTAGTGGGTATGAAATGATATCTCATTATAGTTTTGATTTGCATTTCCTGATGCCTAAATTTGCCAAGAATCATTTCATGTGCTTATGAGCCACTTGTATATTCTTCTTTGGAGAAATATCTATTTAGATCTTTTGCTCACTTTTAAAATTGGATTATTTTTCTTTTTTATTGAATTGTAAGTTATTTATATATTCTAGATTCAAGTCCCTCATGAGTGATATAATTTGCAAATATTTCTTCCATTCTGGGGGATGTCTCCATTTTCTTAATAGTGTCTTTTGAAGCATAAAAAGTTTTGATTTTGAAATTCATTTTATCTATTTTGTTGTTGTTGCTCATGAGTTTGGTGTCATATTTAACAATCAACTGCCAAATCCAAAGTCATGAAGACGCATCTTTATGCTTTCTTCTGAGAATTATATCACATTAGCTCTTACATTTAAGATCAGCCCTGAAAGATGGCTGATCACTAGCAGCTCGGGATTGTAGCTCCCAGTGAAAGCGCAGAGAACTAGAGGACGCCACACTTTCAGATCAATTTTTGTTGCCCACGCACCAGGAGATTCCCAGCAGAGGAGCCCCACGGGTCGCCAGCGCTACTCTTGAGGCCGGCGAGGCGGTTTTGCTGCTGCCTTGGTGCGGCGGTTCTTGGTACAGTCAGAAAAGCACCATCAATCTTAACGCCGCTGTTTCGGCCAGCGCAGTGGGTTGCTCATATTTTAGCACCAGGAATCAACAAGTTGGACATCCATTCAGAAACCCAACTATAAAGACGGTAATTATAAAGACCACAGATGGATAAATCTATAACGAAGGGAAGAAACCAGCCTAAAAAGGCTGAGAATACCCAAAATCAGAACGCCTCTCCCTCTACAGGGGATCACAGTTCCTCATCAGAAACAGAACAAGGCCTGATGGAGAAAGACTGTGTTCATTAGCAGAAGCAGGCTTTAAAAGGCGGATGATAAGAAACTTCTGGGAATTAAAAGAACTTGTTCTAACCCAATGCAAAGAAACTAAGAACTTTGAAAAAAGGTTTGATGAAATGTTAACAATAACACACAATTTAGAGAGGAATATAAGTGAATTAATGGAGCTGAAAAACACAACACGAGAACTTTGCGAACTATGCACAAGTTTTAACAGCCAAACTGATCAAGCAAAAGAAAAGATATCAGAGGTCGAAGACCAACTTAATGAAATAAAACAAAAAGACAAGATTAGAGAAAAAAGGATAAAAAAGAACGAGAAAATTCTCCAAGAAATGTAGGACTATGTGAAAAGACCTAATCTACGTTTGATAGGTGTACCTGAATGTGACGAAGAGAATCAATCCAAGCTGGAAAATACGCTTCAGGATATTATCCAGGAAAACTTTCCCAACCTAGCAAGGCGGGACAATATTCAACTCCAGGTAATACAGAGAACACCACAAAGATATTCCTCAAGAAGACCAACCTCAAGGCACATAATCGCCAGATTCACCAGGGTTGAAATGAAAGAGAAAATACTGAGGGCAGCCAGAGAGAAAGGTCAGGTTACCCATAAAGGGAAGGCTATCAGACTCACAGCAGATCTCTCAGCAGAAACCCTACAAGCCAGGAGAGAGTGGGGGCCAATATTCAACATCCTTAAAGAAAATAACTTTCAACCCAGAATTTTACATCCAGCCAAACTAAGCTTCATAAGTGAAGGAAAAATCAAATCTTTTGTGAACAAGCAAGCACTCAGGGATTTCATCACCACCAGGTCTGCTTTCCAAGAGCTTCTGAAAGAACCACTACAAATAGAAAGGAACAACCAGTATCAGCCTTTCTAAAAAAAAATCAAAAAATAAAGAACATCAACATAATTAAGAACTTGCATCAACTAATGGGCAAAACAGCCAGCTAACATTAAATGGCAATATCAAACTCACATATATTGTTATTAATTCTAAATTTAAATCGACTAAATCCCCCAATCCAAAGACACAGACAGGCAAAAAAAGCCAAGACCCATTGGTATGTTACATCCAGATCCATCTCACACGCCAGGAAACACAAAGACTCAAAACAAAGGGATGGAGAAAAATTTACCAACCAAATGGAGCGCAAAAATAAATAAATAGCAGGAGCTGCAATTTTTGCTGATAAAATAGGCTTTAAAGCAACAAAGATCAATAGAAGCAAAGAAGGCTATTACATAATGATAAAAGGATCAATGTAACAAGAAGAGCTAAAGATCCTAAATATATATGCACCCAATACAGGAATACCCAGATATATAAGACTTATAAAGAGACTTGGACTCCCACGCAATAATAGTGGGAGACTTCAACGTCAGTATTAGACAGATCAATGAGACAGAAAGTTAACATCGATATCCAGGACTTGAACTCAGAACCGGAACAAGTAGACTTAATTAACATTTATAGAACGCTCCACTTTAAATACACAAAATATACACTCTTATCAGTACCACATATCACACCTATTTATAGGTTTAAATGAAATATTGGTTGGCTGCTTGTTATTTTCTTCCCTCATTTTTTTTTTTTTAATGTCTCTATTATTAAACACAATTACAGGCATGCCCATTTTTAGACTGCATTTTAGCCCGGGCAATAAAGCAACACCCCTGTTCTCTCTCCCTCTTCCTCTTTCTTCCTCTCCTTCATTCTTTTTTTTTTCTTTCTTTTTTATTCTTTCTCTTTCTTTCTTTCTCTCTTAAAAAAAAATAAAAAATAAAAATAAAATTAAAAAAAAAAAAGAAATTAGTTGACCTTAGACACAGGGGTTTACTTCTGCAAACGTGTTTCAATTCTGTTGAGCCATATAACCCTCTTTATGCCAGTGGGACACTGCCTTAATTACTGTTGCTTTGTAGTAAAGTTTAACAGTGAGAAATGTGACTCTTCCCACTTCAATGCTGTTTTTCAAGTTTGCTTTGGCTCTTCTAGGTCCTTTGCAATTTCATATTAATTTACATATGAATTTCCTCCAAAAAATCCTTTCAAACTTTGATAAAGATTGCTTTAAATTAATCTCATATTAATTTATATAATTCATATTACATAAATTCATATATTTCTTCCAAAAAGTTCTTTCAGATTTTGATACTGATTGCTTTAAAACTGTAGATCAGTTTGGGAAACATTGCCACCTTAACAATGTGGAGTCTTCTAATCCATGAGCATGGCTTGTTTTTATTTTGATATTTAATTTATTTCAACAATGTTTTTTTTCAGAAAATAGTTTGCACTTATTTTGTTTCAGAGTTTTTGAGCTTTATGTTTTGTACTTCTTTCGTTTTCCATTCTTTTAATCATATTTATTTTATGAACAAGCATTCACAATTTCATAATCAGTATACTATAAAAAGATTTCCATAAAGAAGTTCTTAGTTCACCTAATTCATTAGTCTGATCACTTTTTGTTAGTTTGTTACATGTACTTCTAATATTTATGCATTTATTTATGTTATATAATTTATATTCCTATATAAAAGATAGCACACTGATAATTGATAACTCTGTTCTCTACTTTGCTCTTTACATTTAACAATATATCTTAGAAGTCTTTCCATATTAGTAGAAAGAGTCCATTTTCCTTCCTTCCCTCCTTCCCTCCTCCCTCCCTCCCTCCCTCCCTTCCTTCCTTCCTTCCTTCCCCTTTCTTTTCTTTTCTTTTCGTGGCTGCATAGTGTTTCATTCTGTGGCTGAGCCACTGTTTATTTCACCAGTACCCAGCTGATATACTCTATGAAGCTTTCTAAACTTTTTTTTTTTTTTACTTTTTACAAATTACTATGAATGATGTTATACACTATGGCATTTTCCTTGAGTGCAGGTAAATCTATATTATATATATTTCCAGAACTAGAATTGCTAAATTATTCATAAGTATATTATTCCTTTTGATACTATGATAAGGGGAATTGTTTTCTGAATTTCATTTTCTAATTGTTTCTTGGAAATGCATAAAAAAGAACTGAGTTTTATATATTGATCTTGTATCCTGCAAACTTGCATATTTATTGGTTACCGTAGATTTTCGGTGGATTCCTTAGGATTTTCTATATACAAGATCATGTCATCTGCAATAAGGATACTTTCATTTCTCCCTTTCTCATCTGGATATTTTGTATTTGGTTTTCTTCCCTGATAGCTTTGGCAACAACCTCCAGTATAATGTTGAAGAAGTGGGAGCATATATTTTTGTCTTGTTTTTCATCTCAGGAGGAAAATGTCAATGTTTTCACCACTAAGTAGGATGTTAGTTGTAGACTTTACATAGATTCCCTCATCAGGTTAGGAAGTCTCCATTTCTAGTTTGTTGAGTGTTTTTAACATGAAGGTGGATTGGACTTTGTAAAATTGCTTTTTCTGCATCAATTGAGATGATCATATGGTTTCTGTGTTTTCTTCTATCAATAGGATGTTGATATTGTCTGGCTGTGTTCCCACCCAAATTTAATCTTGAATTGTAGCTCCTTTAATTTCCATGTGCCATGGGAGAGCCCCAGTGGGAAGTAATTGAATCATGGAGGTGGGTCTTTCCCATGCTGTTTCCATGACAGTGAATAAGTCTCATGAAATCTGATTGTTTTATAAAGGGGAGTTCCCTTGCAAATGCTCTCTTGCTTGCCACCATGTAAGACATGACTTTGCTCCTCATTTACCTTCTGCCATGATTATGAGGCCTCCCCAGCCATGTGGCACTGAGTCAATTAAACCCCTATCCCTTAAAATTATCTAGTCTTGAATATGTCTTTATTAGTAGCATGAGAGAAGACTAATACAGGTGTGTTATATTATTTGATTTTTAAATATTAAAAATACTCTCATTCCAACGACAAATCTTACTTTGTTAGGCATATAAATCTCTTGATATCAAGATAATACGGACCTCAGAAAATGAGCTAGGAAAGTAACTTTCTTCTATATTTTGGAAGAGTTTGTGAAGAATTGGTATTAATTATTCTTTAGATATTTGGTAGAATTTACTAGTGAGGCTACCTGGCCTTGGGTTTAGATTAACCTAGTGGGTAGTCTTCTAAAAACTACTAATTCAACATTTTACTTGTTATAGGTCTACTCTGATTATCTGTTTCTTCTCAAATCAATGTGAGAAATGTTTGTCTTTTTATTGAATAAATTCTTGCTTATCTTAATTGTTGTGCTAACATTCATCAGTGAACAAAATATAGTATTTTAAAGCAACTGGATTTTAGGTATTATTTTGTTGTTTGTTTTATTTTGTTTTTGAGATGGAGTCTTGCTCTGTTGGCCAGTCTGCAGTGCAGTGGCACAATCTTGGCTCACTGCAACCTTCGCCTCCTGTGTTCAAGTGATTCTCCTGCCTCAGCTTCCTGAGTATCTAGGACTACAGGTGTGCACCACCACACTTGGCTAATTTTTGCATTTTTAGTAGAGATGGGGTTTCACCATGTTGGCCATGCTGGTCTCAAACTCCTGACATCAGATGATCTGCCTGCCTCGGCCTCCCAAAGTGCTGGTATTATAGGTGTGAGCCATCATGCCTAGCCTTAGCTATTATTTCTATATTCTATATTATGCTTAATAAAACATGAATAAAAATCATTCATTGGAAGCCATAATGTTGGAAAATGAACGTGACATGTAGTGAAAGCTGAATTAGAATCTGGTCTTATCTGTAGTTCTGACTCTAGAACTAACAAGCCAAGTGTGTTTATTAGTAAAAGGATTCCCTGGATCTGAGTGTCCTTATTTGTATAAGAGGAAGATTGAATTAAGTGATCTCTAAGGTGCTTTCTTCCCTAAAATTTCCATTATTTTGTAAAATGTGAATAATTGCAAGATAAAAAATGAAATAAAAGGAATACCAGGTGAGATCCACAGACATAATAAGCCATTTGAAAGAAAAAATAGACAAATATAAACTAGTGGCAACTTCTGGTAAAAGTTACATAATGAGGTTCACATTCTGATGATACATAACTAATTTCAAATGATTATTCTGTTTGAAATAAAACTGCGTCAAAATAAAAGCCCACTAAATTTTTTTCTTAAAAGCTTTAATATATAAATTATGAATATCTATACATGGATGGTTATATATCAGTCCCTCTGAGTAAATTAGATATTAATACATTAACATGAGTAATTACTAAAAATTACTAATTGATTAAAAGTTAACCAACTTTATAAAGAACAGATACTATTGAATTACATTTATATAAATTCATACATACAAAAGTACTATAAAATGAAGATTATAATTTGATATACTTCAGAATTATATATGGGAAAGAACAGCGGTAGGAGAATGGATCAGAGATATACAGTGGGCTTCAGTACATCTAAAATTTGTATTCTTTTAAACACATGTAAAGCAATAATGACAGTATTTTAATATTTAACAAGTCTGAAAGAGACTATTAGCATTTTTATGTTATTTCTAGTCTTTTGTATATTTGAACTATTTCATATTTAAAAAGTATGTATATTTTATATGCAAAATGTCAGAAATATGTAAATATATGAACAAAAGCACCCTCGCGAAAATACAAATTTATTTTTCATGTAATTGCTGCTGATTTTTATCAACAGATAATCAAAACACTCACCGTTTGATGCTGTAAAGTCAATAGCCACTGTGAAATTGATTTGCGTCCTAGAATATAAGTAAACAAGAATTGTTATTAATGAAATAACCTCATAAAAGGAGTTTGTTTTCCATTTGGGTTATATTTTTTAATGTGACCAATTTTCTCAAACGTTAAGAGCAAATATATTACAGTACATATTGGATAGCATCAGATAGGCAGTTTTACATGGTAAGAACTTGGCAAAAATATATTTATAGTTACATATATTTACAGTCATATAAAATGAAAATTAGAATCTGAGGAATAAAAGTAGATCCTACTTTGGAATATGATAACTAAGTAAGTGACTCATAACAAAGCAGTCAAGCTGTAAATAATTATTTTCCAGCCTCAATGCCACAATTTATTATTAATTATCCAAAATTGTTCTGTAGTAATTGTGAAATTAGTATTCCCCTTAAAAGTGTTGCATTACTAAAATCATCTCTATAATGTCATTTATTAAATTAATTCTTTTTGACAATCTCCAAACACAGGATTTTCTTCAGCATCCCTTCCTGATAAAACCCTCAAGAAGCTAGGCATCGAAGGAGCACTCCTCAAAATAATAAGGGCCATCTATGACAAATTCACAGCCAACATCATACTGAATGGGCAAAAACTGCCAACATTCTCCTTGAGAAGTGGAATAAGTCAAGGATGTCCACTCTCACCACTCCTATTTCACATAGTACTAGAAGAGCTGGCCAGAGCAATCAGGCAAGAGAAAGAAAGAAAAGGCATCCAAATGGGATAATAAGTTAAAGTATCTCTCTTCAAGAACCATATGATTCTATACCTAGAAAATCCTGAATACTCTATAAAAAGGCTCCTGAAACTGATAAACCCATTCTGTAAAGTTTTAGGATACAAAATCATGTACAAAAATCAGTAGCATATTTATACACCAACAACATTCAGGCTGAGGGCCAAGTGAAGAATGTAATCCCATTCACAAGACCGACACGCAAAAAAAAAAAAAAAAAAAAAAAAAAAAAAAAAAAACAAAAAAAAAAAAAAAAAAAAAAAAAAAAAAAAAAAAACACCTAGGAATAAATCTAACCACCAAGGGAGTGAAAGATCTCTAGCAGGATAATTGTAAAACACTGCCATAAGAAATCATAAAACATATAAATGAAAAAACATCCATACTCATGAATTGGGAGAATCAAAGTAATTAAAATGGCCACACTGCCCAAAACAATCTAAAAATTCAATGATATTCTTATCTAAGCACTAATATTATTTTTCACAGAATTGGAAAAACAGTATTCCAAAGTTCATAGGGAACCCAGAAAGAGCCTGAACAGTCAAAGCAATCTTAAGCAAAATGAACAACGCCAGAGGCATCACATTACCTGAATTTTCAGTATGATACTACAGTAACCAAAACAGCATAGTACTGGTACAAAAACAGATACACAGACCAATGGAACAGAATAGACAGCTGAGAAATAAAGCTGCACACCTAAAGATATCTGATATCTGACAAAGTTAACTAAAACAAGCAATTGGGAAATTTATTAAACAACATTTTATTGAATAACTTTTATTTAATAAATGGTGCTAGAATAGCTGACTGGCCACATGCAGAAGAATGAAACTTGACTCCTAGCTTTCACCATATATAAAAATTATCAAATCAAGAAGGATTAAAGATTTAAGTATGAGACCTCAAACTGTAATTATCCTAAAAGAAAACCTTGAAAACACCATTCTGGATTTTGGGCTTGGGAAAAAATTTGGGCTTGGGAAAAAATCAAAAATAATCACAACAAAAACAAAAATTGACAAGTGGGACCTAATTAAACTAAAGAGCTTGTGCACAGCAAAAGAAACTATCAACAGAGTGAACAGGCAACCTAGAGAAAAAATATTCACAAACTATGCATCTGACAAAGGTCTAATATCCAGAATCTACAAAGAACTTAAATCAACCAACAAGCAAAAAAACAAACAAACAAACAAACAAAAAACAACTAAAAAATGGGCAAAGAACATGAACAGACACTTCTAAAGAGGACATACAACTATCCAACATAAATGAAAAAATGCTCCACACCAGCAGTCATCAGAGAAATGCAAATGACAAGCACAATAAGATAACATCTCACTTTAGTCACAATGGCTATTATTAGAAAGTCAAAAAACAACAGATGTTGGTGAGGCTGTGGAAAAAAGGGAATGCTTATACATGGTTGGTGAGAATGTAAACTAGTTCTAGCCACTGTGGAAAGCAGTTTGGAGATTTCTCAAAGAACTTAGAACTACCACTGGATCCAGCAATCCCATTATTGGGTATATACCCAAAAGAAAATAAATCATTTTACCAAAAAGACACATGCACTCCATGTTCATCGCAGCATTATTCGGAATAGCAAAGACATGGAGCCAACACAGGTGCTCATCAACAGTAACTGGATATAGAAAATGTTGCACATACACACCGTGGAATACACATAGCCACAAAACAGAAGTCATATGCTTTGCAGCAAAATGGATGTAGCTGGAGGCCAATATCCTAGGCAAATTAATTTAGGGACAGAAAGCAAATACCACATATTCTCCCTTACAAGTGTGACCTAAACATTGGATATTCATGGACATAAAGATGTCAACAACAGACAATGCTGACTACTAGAGGAGAGAGGGAAGAAGGGTGGCAAGGGCTGAAAAATGAACTGTTGGGTACTATGCTCAGTACCTGGGTTGACGGGATCATTTGTACCATTAACCTCATCATCACCCAATACACCCAGGTAACAAACAGGTACATGTAACTCTTGAATCTAAAATAAATGTTGAAAAAGAAACACACAGGATTTTCTTTTGTTTTCTTCAGAAATGAAGTATTCCAGACACTAGCGTCCTATTGCTCAGAGCATTTCTCTCTGAGCTTGTGTGTATGTGTATGTGTGCATGTGTATGTGTGTGTATGTGTATTTACAGATATAGGTAAATACAGATATATAGCGATTGATGAAATATGTTATAAAATGCTCAACTTGCAGTGGGGTTACATCCTGATAAATAAACTGTAAGTTGAAAACATTATAAGTCAAAAAATGCATTTAATATACCTAACCTAAGGAAAGTCACAGCTTACTCTAGCCTACCTTATTCTGCTCTGAACACTTCCATTAACCTAGAGTTGTGCAAAATAATCTGGCAACACAGTTTGCTCTGAACACTGCCATTAACCTAGAGTTGGGCAAAATAATCTGGCAACACAATACGCTGCAGAGTATCAGTTGTTTACCTAGTGATCCTGTGGCTGACAGGCAGCTCTGGCTACTGTTCAGCATCAGGAGAGAGCATCATACTGCTTTCTTTCTACTGAATGTGTATTGATTTTGCACCATGGTAAAGAATAATCTTGTTGAACTATTGTAAGTAGGGGGCCATCTGTATACATATTTTTAAATTTCAGCACACAGTTGTTACCCAAAGTTATTGTACTGAATTAGTTTTTTTTCTTTTTTTTTTTTTCCTGATGGAGACTAATGAGGTGGCATTCACATAAGTAATTCACTTTTGAATATATCTATGACTCTATATGTAATTCTACCTTTTTCTTACCAGAGAAAATGTAAAAGCACAAATACGTGACAATGCTATAATTACTGTAACAACCTGGAATCATATCTAATCTACAAAATATTTTTTAATTAAAAAGTATATCATCTGAAAACATCAGTACTTTGACTACTTTTTAGCAACAAATTACTATTGAAACACAGCACAATTGATTTGACACTTCAAAGTTTGGAACTATTGGATAAATAATGATGGGATTTAAATAGAGCAATCTGATTCTGCTACTACAGCATAGGGTCCCTTGTAGTTCTCAAAGTAAAAAGTATAGGGATATTTCCTTCATTTTCCAAATATGCAGCCTAAAAAGACCTAAGTACAATGCAGGGACTGAATGAAATTCACACATTTTTTTTTTTCTCCTACAGAAAAACCACCTTTCATGCTTACATTTAACAAAAACTAGTATAGATTCCCTTTATATTAATAGTTATATGGTAATTTTTTTCTCCAAGTAGAAATCAGGTTTGTAGGCTAAGAATATAGGCTAACTTGGAGCATAACACTAACCAGAATGAACCTAAATGAGTACAAACTTTTAGAAAAAGAATATAGGAAGACTTCTGGGAGAACACTTTCAGATAAAAGCCCTTTAGAGGGACTGAAAAGAACCATCAGCACACTGCTGTATCATGCTGTGCCAGAGAGAAAAGTGACTGTAATACATGGCAGTATGGTACATTAGAAAGGCTGTGGATTTTGAATCTGAATGAAGTGGGTTTGAGTCCCAGCAATCCAGTTGGTGACCTTAGCCAAATTTCAGAACTCTTGGAGGGCAAGAGCCTGGCACATAGAAATGAAATGAGAACTGAAAGGAAACAACATGAGCTATTACATATGTATTTTATTTTATACGCATAATATATATACATATATATCACAATATAGTCACATTATATATAACGTGAGGTTACATGGCTTGTACCAGTTAACCACACAAATAATTTTATAGAGAGATACTATAATCCTCTTTTTACAAAGAAGGAAATCTATGCTCACAAAACTTAATAAATTTCCACAACACTAATAAACAACAGCAATGGAAGTTGAATTCACATTCAACCACGAAGACCATAATTATACCCCTATACTAATATGTTTCTCCAATTAAACACTTGCAAACGTCCTGGCTATAATAGGCATACAATAAAGGATACTGATTATTATGCTGCAAATCTAGAAAAAACACTAGACAGAAGTTCTTAATGATAAAAAGCATCTGGGTATAATCTCATGCTTGGGCAAAATTTTCCTTCTATCAAGTATGTTATCAAATACATAAATAATAAAATAATCTGTACATATTCTTTTTTATGTGATTTTATTCAAGTAACATCTCATTAGGAATAAAAAATAACTTTGAGCTTTAAGAATATATGTTTTAGCTTATTATAAAGATCAATTTAGAAGTTCAGTCTTTGGTTCAATCTTTACACTATAGGGAAAGACACATCATTATCTTGATTCAACTCTCTCCCATAACAGTGTCCGCAGAATGCTTTCCACATATATTTAAACCTCACTGTATTTACTGGGCAAATGGATGCATTTGTTTTAAGGTTGTTTCTAACTTGTTCTCTCCAGGGTAGCTCAAGAGATGTAGCATAACTGTCCACTTCTCAGAAGCATTAATTGTAGATACAAGACTTCATAGTCATAGATGCAAAGGTCCTCTCAAAGCCAAAGCTGTGCCTCCCAAAGCTACAAAGAAAAGTTATGGCTACTAACTAAAGAACCACACATAATAGTAAAAAAGAAGGAGACAGCAGAGGCCAGGCACAGTGTATCACACCTGTAATCCCAGCACTTTGAGAGGCTGAAGTGTGAGGATCACTTGAAGCCAGGAGTTCAAGACCAGCCTGGGCAACATACTGAGATCCAGTCTGTATAAAATGTTTTAAAAAATAACTGGGTGAGGTGGTACACACTTGTAGTCCCAGCTACTCAGAAGGCTGAGGCATGAGGATCTCCACAGCCTAGAAATTTGAGGCTGCAGTGAGTTATACTTGCACTAAAGCACTCTAGCTTGGGCAACAAAGTGAGACTCTGTCTCTTAAAAAATAAAAAGAGCAGATATTTAGAATTAAACTAACTTACTAAAACTCAATAGCTAAACTAAATTACAAAACCATGTAGACTATGTACATAAAACATAATGAACTGTAGAAAAGAAGAAAAGATAAGAAAAAGAGAGAGGAGAGAAGGAAGGTAAGAAGGAGGAAAGGGTGAAGAAAGAAAGGCAGGAACAAAGAGTACTGTTGAAAGCCAGGACACTTTAAGCCTAAGTATAAAAGGTGGATGCATTCATTTAGCACTAAATGATAAATAAGAGCATTTGGTAATTATGTTGCAACAGAGACACTCAATGAGTAAAGCAGAATCCTGATGCATATTCAGTGACTGACTGATGACAAGATTTGATTAATTTTTTTTGTCTCATTCTGCATGTCAGAAAGAATCTCTCGCCTTTATTACTTTGAATCAGCTGCAGCATTCAGCCCAGAAAGAAAAAATTATGGCTTACTAAACAAAGCAGCTCATGGTAGCGATGGCCACTTGGCGTACTATCATACCATTGACATTTTCCTACCTAGAAAACTACAGCTCAACAATGATTTCTGGAGCATCTTCCAATTTCCAAGTACTGTGCTATAGGATGAAGAAAAACAGGAGGAAATAAAACATCCTTCTTGTACTCACAGGGCAAAATTACAGCTTTATATTGTTAAAAAACAATGACAAAGATAGCACAGTATTTTATCATTGAGTTCAAAATCAATAGTATAACCTTAAACTCACCTGCACATTTACTGTGAATACCAGTTTATTCAATCTCATGATTCCTAGGAGTTTCCATTCATATTATAACATATACTTATAAATCAAGTGTCGCAATCTATGTATTTAGGAAATATTAACTGATAAAAATTTTAAAGAAAGTTCCTGGGAATACTATAACCTCAAGCTACAAAACAGGTTTCTTGAAGACTTCAATAAATAATCTGTCATAAAAGTAAATCAAACAACATTTTAATCAGTAATGCTGTTACCCCTTTTCATTCTCTAATATTGCTTGAAGTCTAGTGTCAGAGGAAGAAAAATCAATCATGTGTCAAAGCAAAAAAAAAAAAAAAATCAAATTTATACAAGATTACTCCTGACAGAATATTCATAAAACAATCACATTTAAATCCTAGAAACATTTTGTTTAGGAAGTGTTACTTTAGCTGTCATTTTATGTTTTAGAAGCAGACCAGACAGCAGGATTTCATGAAATCCAGTTAGCAGCATTATATTTTAGAATATAAAAGTTATGCCTGCCAAATTGCATGAGTTAGTACTAACATCTCATGAGACTTCCCAATACATATGTCCTAGTACTACTAAAATATGCACTTGGAAAATGTCCCTTTTACTCTGCCACATTTCCAAAAGCTGTGGATGATAGAAAAATTGCATGTCAAGATGAAAATAAGTTACTAGCACAGCAAAGATCCTAAGGAAACAAGTATGTATGTGTGTGTCAAAGAAAACTAGACACATATATACAGAAAGAGAGAGTAATACCATCTTAACATGTGTTTTCTACAGCTGTTATGAATTAATTACAGAGAACTAACAACTGTGAGGGGGGTGTGCAGAAGGCTTGTTTTCCTTTCTTCCCAATTTCAAATCCTGTTGAGTTGCACAAACTGAACTTTTTAAATTATGAAATGGATTTCTCCCACTCCTCTTTAAATTAATCTTGACAAACAGATTCAGATCCACTAGCTGTTGGTATCTAGAACTTGTAAATGTAGTTGGGATGCTCATCCAACTATAATATTCCTCTCATTCTTGCCATGCTGGTACCAGGACTAGGCTTCTGCCTTGATATACCGGTATGCATTCTAGTTCCCACTTGGTTCTGGAACATGCCCTGAGCCCCCAGTACACCTGCCTTAAACACCGTCATCCAACCTAGTCCTTCTTGACCTTCTCTCACCATGGGCTAAACCTTGAGCCCCTTTCTGTCTTCTCTTTTTGCTTTTCTTAAAAGTGGTTGACCATGCAGAGAGATGCCTGATTCCAAACTTCACTGCCTCTTCAAAATTCTGGCATCCCATGCCCATGAACTACTCAGTGAATTAACTGCCCTTGCCAAGTACGATCTACTAGAATGAGGGCAGGTTTTGAGATGCACAAATGCAAATTTAGATATAAATACTTTCACCTATGATTCACATGATCTTGAAAAAACTATTCAACCTCTCTGCAGCTCACTTGTAAAGAATTACAAAAACTTCCCGGGATTGTTGTGAGGACCATAAAGCGCCTGTCCTTTAGAAGGCTGATTAAGTAGCTGATTCCTTATTATCACGATTATTGATACTAGTTTTTCAGAACCTGAGTATAGCATACTTCTTTGAATACTGGATTGTATAATTCTTGTCAGATTTCTGGGTCTGGGTCATTGCTCAGTATCTGACCCTCCCATATCAGTCAGATTTCCTTTCCTTCACAACCACTAACAAGGTCCCAAACTGCCCAACCCAAAACTGCACCATGAATTTATGATCTAACTTTATTAGGTGATATCTAGGTACTTCCTCAAACAAAATTATATTGCATGAAGCAATGATAAACTTTGACTTTTTGCCTTATTTTCTAACCTTTATTTCCTTCACACACTCTGGATTCCTGAGGGATCCGTGAAATGTCAAAAGTAAAAATAAAAAAAAATAACTGGAGATAAGTGATACAATTCCTCAATTCTTTATTCCTCCTCCTTACTGAATCCAGTTTTTACAGATTAATAAAACTTTCTACTTTCTCTAGACTTTGAAGATTGATTTCTATATATTTTTTTCACACAATAAGAGTATTCCAAAGTACAACTTCATGAGGCTAGCTTATCTTCCTGCAAGTCAAGAACACATTATCAAAAAGGTATGCAAAATTGCCAACCTTTTTTCTAACCAATAGTTAGAAAATATATGTGACATAATCAAAATACAAAATAATAAAAATCAACCCCAAACTGAAAATGTAAGCACTATCCATCAGAATCCCATTTAAAATGAGGTAGGTGCCAGAGAGGTAATGCCTGCCCAGTAGGAAGACAGCTGAAGTCTTGGGTGGTATAGACTGGAGTTTGAATCCCAGAATCACCACTAGCTAGCCAGTTGTGACTCCTTGCAAAACTACAAACTCTCTGGGCCCCAATGTTCTCATATGACAGAGAAGTAACAACTACTTTGAAGGAGACTTCTAAATGTCAGAAATAAAACTCGAAAGTAACTGCACATAGCAAATACTCTACATTCTGGAGGACAAATTCCTTGAGCAACCCATGCCATTTTCTCCTGGTTCATACTAATCCTTTCCTCTGTTGGGTCAGAAAATTAACACAAATTTGTTTTCCATTAGTCTTCCCCCTAATGTGGGTGAGTGATGTCTCAAGGGTGGGGGCAGCAAAGATCCAACCAGTACAGGGAATAGAGGGGTACACTGTCTGCACAGAACTTAAATATAGTAAAATATAACTTATGCATATGCAGCCTACATTTTAATATCACCATACACTAGCAATTCTAAGTAATGTCACTGATAAATTCTTTCCTACCCTGCTATCACCTGCCCTTTTTTTTTTTTTGACTTTTTAAAGAAGACTTTTATTTCCTTGTTTTGCAAATAAAGCTGGCTAAGTTGGTTGCTTTCTGGTGATTAGTCAAAGAGACCAAATCCGATATCCTCGTCCGACTCCTCTGACTCTTCCTTGGCTTCAACCTTAGCTGGGGCTGCGGCAGCAGCAGGAGCAGCCATGGTGGCAGCAGCCACAGGGGCAGCAGCCGCAAAGGCAGATGCATCAGCCAAGAAGGCCTTGATCTTTTCGGCAAGTGGGAAGGTGTAATGAGTCTCCACAGACAAGGCCAGGACTCGTTTGTACCCACTGATGATAGAATGGGGTACTGAAGCAAGTTGGGTAGCCAATCTGCAGACAGACACTGGCAACAATGCGGACGCCCTCCAGGAAGCGAGAGTGCAGAGTTTCCTCTGCGATGTCAAGCACTTCAGGGTTGTGCCCTCTTGGCCACTTTCACTGGTCTACTTTTCTTATCCTGATTCAAGTGGAATGCCAGTATGGCAACTCCTAGGGTTTGTCACGAATGGGAAGCCAACTGCCATCTTCAAAATTTCAGGTCTTAAATCTGGAGAAGGAAGCCAACATCCTTTTGGAGCCATGAATATTGTCCAAACTCCATCTGTTACTCAGATTGGAATTTCAGTAGAATTATTGGACAGTATGGCTCAGTAGACTCCTGTAGGTAATGCTGCTGTATCTTCAGTTGACTCATTCACTCAGTTCACACAAAAGATGTTGGACAATTTCTACAATTTTGCTTCATCATTTGCTGTCTCTCAGGCCCAGATGACACCAAGCCCATCTGAAATGTTCATTCTGGCAAATGTGGTTCTGAAATGGTATGAAAACTTTCAAAGACGACTAGCACAGAACCCTCTCTTTTGGAAAACATAATTTGAATAAAATAATTTTTAATGGATTCTGAAATTTGTCATGTTTTGTAGATAACTGACTCCATCTAAAAGTATGAAGGCAAAGGATCATGAAACCCAAGTTTAAAAACTACTTAATGACTGAAGCGTAATTAAAATCTTTATTAAAAATTGAAAACATCGAAAAATGAAAATATGTTCATCATTAGTGACTTTTTTTCCTCTTAAGCTTAAAATACTATTCAGAGGCAAAACATTTTGTTTTGGCTATGGTTCATTTTTTACTTAAAATAAAGTCTATTTGCAACAACAGCAACAAAATAAATAAATAAATAAATAAGCTCCAATTATTTATGTATTTCTGTTTCTCCTGCTCCCAGTCCCCAACCTTCTAATTGCCCACCATAGTGAAACTATTTTAGAAATAGCAAAGTGTGCTGTCTAGAATAGAATAATTTCACAGAAATAGGTGATAAAATTTTGTTCCTACAAAAGTTTCTTAGTTTCAAAGAAAAGTGGTATGTTTAAAGAGAAAATTATTAGCATACCATTAGGAGGAAAAGGTTTAAAGTTATTTTTCTAGTATTAATAATAGTCTTGCAAAAATTCATTGCTGTTGCATCACTCAGTTCTTTTAGTTTTCACTGTGTGTGACTAAAAGTACACACCGTAATCAAGGAACGTAACTATGAAACTGTGCAATACCAACACAGTGTCAATATTTGGCAATGTTAGTGCTATTCCTAATGATGAGGCATACCTGAAGAGTTTCCTTGACTTGAGATGGAGAGCTCAGAAAAAAAATTATCTGCAGCATAACATAAACTGGCAATGAAATCACAATGAAATCACATCTCTATGCTTTCCAAGTATACATTTTAAACATACAAAAATGAGATTCAAACCTTAACCAAATCAGTGTTTATGAGAGTCCTCTTAATATTCCTAAAAGTTTCTTTTCTAAATCTTACTTTAGATGAGTTCAGTTTAGACATGATAATATTCCATGTGAATATATTTATAGAAGGCTGAATTGGGTTGTTTTTATTAGATTTATCCCCATTCAGCACTGCAGGGTTTAGCTTTCCACTGATATGATGAATGCAAAGCACTTGGGTGCCACAACAAGCAGCATTATAAAAAAGTCCTAGACATACATATTCAGTTTTCAAATAAGAAATTGGATTAAGGAAAAAGAAAAACACTTTAGAGTGTTGCATGTTCTGGCAAGATGTGCTCCCTGAAGCAACATATCCAGTGCAATGACACTTTTTTTTTTTTTTTTTTTAAAGAAGAGGTCTTGCTCTGTTGCCAGGCTGGCTGGAGTACAGTGGCATAATCATGGCTCACAGCAGCCTCAACCTCCTGTGTTCAACAATCCCCACACCTTAGCCTATTGAGTAGCTGGGAGAACAGGCATGTGTCACCACACCCAACTATATTTTTTAATTTTTATGGAGATGCGTTCACATTATATTGCCCAGGCTAGTCTTGCACTCCTGGACTAGAGATCCACCTGCCTCAGTTTCTCACAGGGCTGGGATTACAGGCATGAGCCACCGTGCCTAGCCTACCACCTACTATATAAAACTAAGTTAAATGTTCTACAGAATCTTTTCAATTGTTTCAAGCATTTTTAAGTTAAAAAAAAAATCTGTATGGGGCTTGTTTTAAAGGAACTTACTGATATTCAACTAGCCTCTAAAATTAGCATATCAAGAAGCCCACTTTAGCCTTTAAGATTAGCTTATGATAGGTAGATAGCTCTTTTTAAAGGTTTTTCAAACAAGTTTTAGATTTAGGGTCGAGCTTGGGTTGGAGCGAACAGGACTGTCTGGAATGAAATAAATATCCTGGAGTTATCCTCAAATAGAAATGAACTACAAGAAAGTAACTTTCACTGGGTTTTTAAATCGGAATACATATTTTTTTCTTCATGTCTCTCATAACTGGGACAATTACTACAACAATATGATGACAAACTGAGCTTAGACATATTAGAACTTTGAGATTTTTCATAAAAATAGCTAGCATTTATTGCGGGTTAACCATATAAAATTTAGTTAACCCTCACAGCTACTCTGTGAAATAGGCATTGTTATTTATACTCCTATTTCACAGAAATGAAAACAGGTTATGCTAACAAGGGGCAGATCTAGGATTTGAACTGTACAACTAATACCAGAACCCAAATTCTTGGCCACTACTACACAATGCCTCAATTATCAGCAACCACTTCTTTGCAAGTGGGCTGACTTTTCCCCATTTATTCCTTACCGAGTTTCTTCCCTAGAAGTTACTGTCCATTTACTGTCTCTCCTGTTACCTTCTCTCATGATCCCTCTCATTTAAGATATGAAGAAAACAAGCAGTTTGTGCTTCTCATCTTGATTTTGCCTTTCCTCCAAGTAACGACAATGAAGACAGTAAGTTCAGTTCAGACAAATTCTAGTAGCGGCCATACAAAAGCATGTTTTTTTTTCCAGAAAGCCTGGTCCATCTGTTTTATTTGATTGCTGTATGACCCATGGAGAGAGTAAAAGCATAAATTGATAAAGTCTGAGAGAGACAGATGTGAAGGTTTGTATTCCAGTTTGTCACACTCTGTATTTAAAGTTTTATTGTTCATTATGTTTTAATTTTGCTAAAAAATTTGGGAGAAAAAAAAGAGTGGAAAATCATGCTTCAAATGTCTGTCTAGTTTTACTCTGTATTTATTCAATGGCCACTCTGTGTTCAGACCTATAAAAATATTTTAAAATTACACCTCTTTGAATTAACAAATCATACAAATAAAAATTTAAATGACACCCAGGGAAATTAGTGTAAGCTCACCTGCACTGGCTGGATGAGAGTTTGCCCTTTCTTCAAAGGAAAAAAGAGTCTGTAGACCTCCAAGTTTCTAACACACTCAATTTTCTGACAAAAGCTTGGACCAGGATTTCACGTTGACATGAAATTCTAGTGGCTTAGCAGGGACTCACTGTGCAACAAACCTTACGATCTGTTTTCACCCTTCATCTGCCAATCAAAGAGATGTGGAAAACTTTATAGATATGTGTTCCTTAGTTATGGTGATGGGAAACTAGAGTTTCACAACATTCGAGAGACACAGAGGACTAAAAGGCAGAAGAACCAAATTGAAATGTATGATTCTGTCTTCAGATACTTAAACAGTGTGAGCTACTGGGAATATGGAAATATATATTCTCCAAGTCTGTAAAAGTGAATTAACCCAATTTGCAAATAATAACAATTGAAATAATTATGATGCTACCTAAAAAATTATCTTAGATTTCATAACAGTATATAATTTGAAATGAATCTGATATTGTACTTATTAATGATAACTGAAGTATTCAATGCCAAAAGTTAGAGATTACTTAACATTTTAAGTAGTCAATTGTGTTCAAATTTTAATATCTAAAATTATTTTTAATAAGTAAGGAGAAATAAAATAACTACAAGGATAAAAGTACAGAGTATGATTAAAAATGGTGACACCAGGTCAATAATCCAGAAGAGACCATCAGTGTTTATTATGTTATAACAAAGCTCCTTTATTAATATTATTCTTCTGTTTAGAAAATAAAACTTTTTACTATTTCAAATCATAGAATGTACCTCATACTCCAGAAAAAACATGGCACTGCTTATAAAAAAAAAAGTCTGAAAATTAGCTTTGGATTTCAGGTAATATTTGCATAAAAATTGGATTTTGGCTGATTTAGTATGGATCTGTCTCACCTTCTCACTGTGCACCTGAATCCATAATTCTGTCTACTGCAGCTAAACATAATATTTTAGGGACGGAGACAATGAATGAAAAGTAACAAACTAACAACCTGGTTTCACAAACAATCAAGCTTGTATTTTCATGTAAATATCTATATCGATAATTACTAAACCAGTGGCAGTGTATAATACTGAATACCAAAAACCAGGCCTAAAAAGAAATTCCTTTGAAGGAAAAGATATTAAAAGGCTATTAAAACATTTTGTTTTAGTATTTAAATGTGTCTTTTCTTAACTCTGCACAATTTCTAATTGGATTCATGAGAAACAAAACAACTTAACATTTTTATAATTTTACGTTTCATTATTTTTTGTGAGAAAAAACAAGAAGAGATGAAATTTCAAATTTTATCTCTTGCAATTTAGTTCTTTCTTTAAGTTTAATTGTAATTTTTGACTCAGCAAAATTGCTAAATGATTCATGACAGTTGACTGTTTTACATTTTCTCTATACCCATGCCCCCTTGCATCTGGTGTAAGAGGAATGTTTTATAAAATTAATGTAGAGGAGGAAACAAAAATCACGAAAGCTCAACTAAGTATTTTAAATGAACCAGAGCTAGCTAAAGAATCAATATAATTGTTGTTAATGGTATCTTACCTCATGATTTTTCACCCTTTTGATGGCCTCGAGCTTTACTTGTCAATTCAGATTCAACATGAGCATAATCCAACAATGCAAAGGTTATGGCAAATAGTTCTCTAAATTGATGCAGGGATCGTTTAAACACATGCAAGTCAATAAATGTGATACCTCTCATAATCAGAATTTAGAAAAACAAATAATCACCTAAATAGATGCAGAAAACATGTTTAATGAAATCGAGCATTGCTTTGTGATAAAAACCCTCAATAAAACAGGCATATAAAGGACTTACCTCAAAGTAATAAAAGCCATATATAACAAGCCCCCAGCCAAAATCATAATGAACGGGGAAAAGTTGAAAGCATTCCCCCTGAGAACTTGATCAAGACATGAATGCCCACTTTCACCACTTCTATTCAACATAGTACTGGAAGTCCTAACCAGAACAATCAGACAAGAGAAAGCAATAAAAGGCATCTAAATTGGAAAAGAGGAAGGCAAACTGTGGCTGTTTGCCAATGATATAATTGTATATGTAGAAATCCCTAAAAACTTAATCTAAAAAGCTCCGAGATCTGATAAATTCAGTAACGTCTCAGGTTACAAAATCAATGTATACAACTCAGTAGCACTGCTATTCGCCAACAATGGTAAGCTCAGAATCAAATCAAGAACTCAATGCCTTTTACAACAGCTGCAAAAAAGAAATAAAATAAAATAAAATACATAGGAATATACTTAAGCAAGGAGGTAAAAGATCTCTACAAGAAAAACTACAAAATACTGCTGAAAGAAATCATAGATGACACAAACAAATGGAAACACATCCCATGCTCATGGATGAAAAGAATCAATATTGTGAAATGACTATATGGCACAAAGCAATCTACAGACTCAAGTGCAATTCCCATTAATATCAGCATCATTCTTGATAGAACTAGTAAAAATAATCCTAAATATTATATGGAACCAAAGAAAGAGGCTCACATGGTTAAACAACCACTAAGTAAAAAGAAACAAACCTAGAAGCATCACATCACAAGGCTATAGTTACCAAAACAGTATGGTATTGGCAGAAAGTTGGCACATAGACCAACGAACAGAATAGAGAACCCAGATATATAGCCAAATACAATGAATTGATCTTTAACAAAGCACACAAAAATAAACTAGGGAAATAATATTCAATAAATGATTCTGGGAAAACTGGCAAGTCACGTGTAGAAAAATCAAACTGAATTCCCATTTCTCCCCTAATAGAAACATCAACTCAAGATAGATCAAAGATTTAAATTGAAGACCTGAACCACAAGAATTCTAGAAGATAACATCAGAAAAACTCTCTGGGCATTGGCTTAGGCAAAGAATTCATGACTAAAAACCCCAAACCAAATGCAACAAAAACAAAAACAAACAAATCAGACCTAATTAAACCAAAAAGCTTCTGCACAGCCAAAGAAATGATCAGCAAACGGATAACCCACACACTGGGAGAAAATATTTGCAAGCTACGCATCTGACAAAGGATTGGTGTCCAGAATGTATAAGGAACACCAACCAATCAGCAAGAAAAAAACAATGACCCCATCAAAAACTGTGGAAAGGACATGAATAGACAATTCTCAAAAGAAGATACCCCAAAAGCCAGCAAACATACGAAGAAACGATCAACATCACTAATTATCAGAGAAATTCAAATTTAAAGCACAATGAGATACTACCTTATTCCTGCAAGAGTGGCCATAATTTTAAAAAGTCAAAAAACAATAGATGTTGGCATGGATGTGGTGAAAAGACAACATTTTACCCTGCTGGTGGGAATGCAAATTAGTACAAACACTATGGAAAACAGTATGGAAATTCCTTAAGTAACTATAAGCAGAAATATCATTTGATCCAGCAATCCCACTACTGGGCATCTACCTAGAGGAAAAGAAGAGATTACATGAAAAAAAGCACTTGTACACACATGTTTATGGCAGCACAATTTGCAATTACAAATATATGGAACCAACCTATGTGCCTATCAACCAACAAGTGAACAAAGAAAGTGTGGTATATATATACACCATGGAATACTACTCAGTCATTAAAAGGAAAAAAATAACGTATTTTACAGCAAATTGGGTGATGGTGGAGGCCATTATTCTAACTAAAGTTACTCAGGAATGGAAAAGCAAACATCATATGTTCTCACTTGTACATGCAAGGTAAGCTATGAGGATGCAAAGGCATAAGAGTGATACAATGAACTTTGGGGGACTTGAGGGGTGAACGTCAGATGAGGGTGGTGAGGGATTAAAGATTATATGTTGGGTACAGTGTATATTGCTTACATGATAAGTGCACTAAAATCTCATCACCACTGAAGAACCTATCCATGTAACCAAAATCCACCTGTACCCCAAAAAACTATAAAGAAATAAGCCTTGAAGTCAGAAAAGAAAAAAGATCCCTGAACTGATGATGCCACATTAAGGTAAGGGTAAGGATATGATAAACATCCTGTACAGATTTGGAAAGTATGAATTCTTAGAATCTTTTAGCAATACAATTTAGAAATATCTAACAAGTTGTGAAATACATATATCATTAAATCCAATAACATTATTTCTAGGAAGGGACTCTACAGACATGCTTGCATATCTATATACACATGCACTAATGAAGTGCACAAAATGCCATGTACCATGTATTTATGTTGCAGCTTTGTTTATAATAAAAAATGGATGTAACTAAAGCAGGTATTAACAGGAAATTTTTTAATTAAATGATGGACAGTCATATAATGGAAAATGGTTTACAAAAAGGTAGTAGTGACGTACTGGAATATATACACAATACGTTTAATGAACAAAACATACAATGCAGTGTATTGTACATAGTGTGATCCCACTATTATAAAAAATAATGAAAATAGCAGACTTTAGTGATTATCATACACAAATTACATCTGAGAGTAAGTTGATAGGCTAGAGTAAGCCTTTGGTAAAAATACAAACCTATCAGTGTGATAGATTTAAGACTGTCATTGCTCTAGGTACTGTAGAAACCCACTGCTCTGATTAGCCTTAAGAATTTTCAACAGGAAAATGAGAACAAACAATAAAAATGATTTATTGGTACCAGATTCTGAAAATGTTTCATACTGGTAGACTCACACCTACATATTGCTAGATTTGCACTGCTGACCAAATGTATGACATCTCTTATATATACACATACATACCCTTCACATGCTCATAAACCAAAAGACAAAAACTGAAAGAAATTTATAACATTTCAATACCACAAATCAGTATTTCTATATGTAAAATATAATGAAATATACCAAGTACTTTCAAGTTATAAAGGTGCTTAGTGATGCCCATTTACTCATCTCATTTCTTTATCAACTATTAACGGCAGCAGCTACTCCAGAGAGCCTGCGACTACCATCACGCTGGCTACAGCAGGGAGGCTTGGCCAGGGCTGCATGCTCCATGGAGTGTGTGGGAGTCAGGGACAAGTGGGAGCCCGACCTTTTCTGAGTTGAGGCAGGAGCTCCCCTGGTGCACTGCAGCCATTCAAAACACAGCTACAGACCGGGGCCTCCCAGGCCACACCTGCTCCATTGAGCAGGCAGGAGCCACTGCCCGCATTTCCCCACACAGCTGCAGTTGCCCAAACCATGGCTGCACACTCAGTCATCCCTGCACCCTTGGGGGCCCAGAAAGGGCCCCTGCCCTCACAGGCTCAGAAGTGCCTGCTCCCACTTCCTGGCTTCTCTCTGCTGTTGGCACCCGCTCTGATCTTGCAGCAAAGTCGAGGCTGAGCCTGGGTGCCATGAACAGCAGTGGGAGACAGACAGATTCCTGAGAAGAAAGGGATGGATGCCTGGTGAGGATGGGGATGACCAGCAGCAGAGAGGAACTACCCACTCCAGGGTCTCCTTTCTGTTGTGCACTTTAGAGACTTGCAGGGACATCAGGACTACCAGCTGCAGAAAGGAGCAACCCGCACCAGGGCCTCCTCTCTGCTTGGAGCTGGGGAGATGATGAGGGCCTGCCTGCAGAGAAGAGCAACCCATTCCAAGGCCTCCTATCTGTTGGGAGCTGGGAAGATGACAGGACAACCTGCCTGCAGAGAGGAGCTTCCCACTCCAGGGTCCCCCCTTTGCTAGGAACTAAACACTCTGGACATCCTGACTGCAAAGAGAAGCTACCCCTGTGGGTCTCCTGTGAGCTACTCTATTGCTCAATAAAACCCTTCATCTTGGCTCACCCTCCACTTCTCTGTGTACCTCATTAGTCCTGGTCACAGAAGAACTTGGGACCTGCCAAACAGCAAAGGTAAAAGAGCTATAACACAAACAGTGCTGAAACATGCCCATTGTTTACCATGTTGCAGTCAAAGGAAAGAATAGCTGCAGCCCCTGGGGAAGCCCAGACCTGGGAGCTCCCTCAACCAGGGCTGTGACTTCATCTTTGGGGTCCTGCAGTGTCCAGCATCTTCAAGCTGCTGGGTACCACAGAATTCCTGGTGCCAGCCAGGGAAGCTGCTTATGGTGTGTCTGGGCCAGCCACAGCCTTGCAGAGAGCTGGCACCTGTGCCAGCACCCAGAGCTGCCTGCCCTGCTGCAGTAGCCAGCATGTCTGACTGCACGGTGGCCGGATCCCATGTTCACACACCCCCTGCCACCCCATGCCTGATTTGACCTTGGCAGGCATGGGATCCAGGCTGGTAGCATGAGAAAAGTGCAGCCTGCCAGGCCAAGTGGGTGGAATGAGCCCAGAAGGAACAAGAAAACTCAGGAAAAGGTGCCACCAGACAGAGGTTTCAGGCCAGAAAAACAACATTCTAAAGATCCTGTAACACTATTACCTACAACTACTAAGAAGTTTTTATAGAAATAAAATATATTTTTATGACAAATTCAGCATTCTATTTTTCCATCTTCTAAAAATAAAAATAGGCACAGACATTGAAATAGTAAGAGTTGGCAAACTTTTATTTTCTACTTCACACTTTTAACTTTATTGAAACTACCACTGTTGCTTATGAGTCTGCAGCTACTTTGCATGTTGGATGTGCATATATAGTAAAGGTTACTCATTTAAGTAGGTATTTTGTTTGTTTGCTTTGTTTCCTTAACTAAGAGCAGTAAGAGGCAAGCTCTCTGGATTTTGTGAAGCTATCTTTGTTCCTTTGGCCCCCTCCCTTTCCCTCATCCCTTTCTTCAGCCTGAGGACATTCTACCAGTGAGTCTGTATGGCTTGGGGGTGGGGGCAGTTGCTGACTCATAATTAGGAATAGGTTTATATGAATAATATCTCTGTGTTATTCATCATAAAGTTACTAAACACATTCAAATTTGCTTCACTCCATTATTGCATATTGAAAATACAAGATGAAGGCAAACAGAATATGTAAACATTTTATACTGCAAGACAATGAATGCTTGTTTTAAATCTCTGGAGATGGTTTTGTCTGGCTCTGTCCCCACCCAGATCTCATCTCAAATTGTAATCCCCACAATGCCCATGTGTTGAGGGAGGGATCTGGTGGGAGGTGATTAGATCACAGGGGTGGCTTCCCCCATGCTGTTCTCATGTTAGTGAGTTCTCATGAGATCTGATGGTTTTATATGTGTTTGACAGGTCCTCCTTCACAGGCACTCTCTTGTCTGCTGCCGTGTAAGACATGCCTTGCTTCCCCTTGGCTGTCAGCCATCCGCCATGATTGTAAGTCTCCTGGGTCCTCCCCAGACATGCTGAACTGTGAGTCAATTAAACCTCTTTCCTTTATAAATTACCCAGCGTCAGGTAGTTTCTTTATAGCATTGTGAGAACAGTGTAATACAGGGAATACTAGGTCAGGTTAAGAAAATGAAGAAATAGGTTAAAATGAGAGGGAAAATTGAAAAGATTTCCCTATTTACAATGGTGTAAGAACTTATAATACACTACCAACACAGGATCTGTCTGAGTTTTGAAAAACTTCAAAAATGATTACAAATATTTTTTTCCTGAAAAGTATTCCTGTCTGAGAGCTGTGGGACCAAGTAAATGACTACACCATTTATTTCTGCATTCTGATTTAATGACAAGGTACATTCCTTTAATATTATTATTATTATTATTATTATTATTATTATTATTATTTTGAGATGGAATCTTGCTCTGTTGTTAGGCTGGAGTGCAGTGGCATGATCTCAGCTCACTGCAACCTCCACCTCTTGGGTTCAAGCGATTCCCTGGCCTCAGGCTCCCAAGTAGCTGAGACTACAGGCATGTGCCACCACACCCGGCTAATTTTTTGCATTTTGGCAGAGACGGGTTTCACTATGTTGGCCCGGATGGCCTCGATCTCCTGACCTCGTGATCTGCCCACCTCGGCCTCCCAAAGTGCTGAGATTACAGGCGTGAGCCACTGTGCCTGGCTCTCCCTTAATATTCTTAACCTAGTATATACATTTAAATCAAGCCCCAAGCTTTTCACCTATACTAAAATAATAAATAGCACATGTAAAATTTCCTATTAGGCAAACAAAAACATCCTATTAAAGTGCACATAATAACCTTATCTATGACTATCAATCATACAATAAAGTATTTCCTCTTGGTTAAAGAAAAGTTACAATTTTCCCCAAAAGTAGTAGCTCTAGGTAGGTAAGTTTTTTTCTTTATATCTAAAACAAAAATATTCTTTTATTTTCTTTTTTTTAATAGGCTTGCCATCAAAATATAATAAAGGTGATTATTTCAGTGCCAGGTGCCTCAAGGTAGCACTTGTTACACACATTTAAAGAAATGCCTAAACAATGAAGCAATTTCAGAGAATGACTTACCCTCCCTTAATGTAGTCAAGGAATGAAACTTCTGTTTCTACCAAGAAAGAGAGTAAAGTTACCTGAAAAAGAAAAAGACAAAATTACCTTCTAGTTGTTTGTAACCCCAAATAGACTCTTTTCTATTACAGAGAAAATCATATTTCTTTGCATTTTGAAAATCACTAAGGACATTATTTTTTATTAACATCTGCTAGGACTGATTGTTCTTACATTTAAAATTATCTGAAGGAAAGGGACCAAAAAAAATTAACCAATGTCTTTCCATGACCAGTTTCCTTCCTTTGAAGAACAGCATGAAAATTATCTACAAGGACATTGTGTTATTTCCCACTGTAGATAAAAGGAAAGATGAAAGGGAGTTAAAACCAAAAAACCAAAATCAGTGAGCAAAGCCTTCAAGAGGAAATGTGTGTTTTCAGTCATGTTTCTGTAATGAGCCCATCTAATGTTTTAACTGTCTTGCTTTATAGAGATCTTTAAAAGAAAACAGAAAAAACTTAGATTTTGCTTCTCCCCAAAAAAGTTAATCAGAAATAAAAACTCTGCAGTACATTTTTTCTTAAAATGCTGATTTTTTATGATTGTTTGATACTTCCATCTTTCTACCCTTCTGTACTGATTTAGTACATCATTCCCACAGAGTTGTCAATTGTAATGACAACTTTTTTGAATGAGCACATACACATACCATGAAATGAGTCTTACTTAAGTACAGCCTGTAAAGAGTACAGTATTTCTTACTTCCACTTATATTTTTTTATTTCTGCCTGATTCACTCTACTCTGATTCCATTGAATGAAGAGTTTATAATACAACCTTCAGCGTCTCTCAGAGGCCTTGTAGCCCCTAGAATAATCTACAAGAAGCCAAGTCACTACCTTCTATCAGCTGCTCTCCATTACAATCAGTCCCCTGGGAAGTTGATTTTTCTATTATGTTCCTTCATATTAAAACACTAAGTGAAACACAGCTCAGATTTTCAATTGCTTCTAGTAGGATTAAAGATGCCATATACATATATGCTTATTCATTTATTTTAATCTTTAAAAAATAACATAATATTTGACTTACTGTTCCAGAATTAGTGTATTTTTTCTTTTTTCCTTTCTTTTTGGGATTCACCACCTTAAAAGGCAGACAAAACAATTAAAATGTGTTAGGGTTTATACTGACTTTTAAAACATTTGTAGTTCAACTTGCGGCCTTCACTTCTTATGCATGTATTCATTTACAAATGCTTTCAGTATGACTTTAGACAGTCATTCAGCCAAAACTTCTCTGCAAAGGTTAATAGTGACTGTCTTTAAAAAAAAAATGTTTTGTTTGTAATATTCTTCTCACCTGTACATATTGATTACCCTTAACTATGGTCACCTTCTTGATATGATAGAGACCTTTAACATCTAAGGTCCTAAATAATGAGTGCTTTATAGAAAAATGATGGGTTGTTAAAGTATATTCAAGTGACATAACTTTAAAAATTAGATGAAATACACGAACATAGCAAATCATCCAATGTGTGAATATTTAAAGGATCTGTTGACCTAACTATTGCTTTATAATGATAGTCATTTCCACCAGTTACCAAGGCTACACAGTAATTGGTAAATGTCTGGTTTGTGGACATAAGATTGGCCTTTTGACTATTTGTTCCAAGAGTAAATTTGATTGCAGTTCTATATTTCATAAAACATTAGGGGATATAGGAAATATTAAGATAAGACCTGCCAATCTAATAGGATAAATATAATACATAATTGCCTGAAGACAGACTTCTTCAGATCATCTCAATCCAAAATATGGGGAAAGCATTTGACAGGAAAAGGTGAAATAATTTGTGAATAAGTATTAATTGAACCGTAATTTATTATTTTAACTAGGGCTTCAATGTTAAAAAATCAATAAATACGCCATTCTAGGAAGAAGAAAAAGCAACTGATCCAGGTTGGCTGGGGTAGAGAGCCCACATAACCAGGTCAGAAGTGAATCCGAAAAAATAAGCTGAGGCCATGTTAAGATCCTTAATCCCAGGCCAGGGAGTTTGGGTGTTATTTAGTTGATGTTTAACAGGAGAATTATATAATAGGTCTACAGCAGCAGTCCCCAACCTTTTTGGCACCACGGACTGGTTTCATGGAAGACAATATTTCCATGGACAGGGGTGTGGAGGATGGTTTTGGGATGAAACTGCTACCTCAGATCATCAGGCAATAGATTCTTATCAGGAGCACACAGGAGGCAAAGCTCAGGCAGTAATGCTCCTTTGCTTGCAGCTCACCTCCTGCTGGGTGGCCCAGTCCCTACAAGTCCACAGGCCTGTACTAGTCTGTGTCCTGAGGGATGGGAACCCCTGGTCTACAGAATAGAGTTGTAAGGGGAGAAAATGGAGGCAACAGTTGGGGTCCTATTTTAAATAGTCTATGCAAGAAGTAATAAAACATTAAATACGGCAGCCCCATTGAAAATTGCTCGCAGAGAAAAATTAAAAAAATAGAATAAAGTACATTTGGCAGGTTAAAGTAGAAAATCTAAAGAAGAAATGGTCATCCATCTCATGTATTACCTATTGTGTATTTCAGAAAGCCCTAAATGAACACATTCTATAGGAAAACGTGCATCAGTAAGGATGGTGGGTATCACCAGCAAGATCACACATTTGTCAGATGGTTCAGTGGTTTTACTATTAAGTACAGAAAAGGTTATCTGGAGGAGAAAGGTAATGTTTGATCTTGAGGTTTGAAGAATTACTCAATTCTTCCAGATAATCTGAGGAACACACAACTCTCAACAATATATAGGAAATCAGTGAATAAAGTTCATTCAATCATAAGTTTGAAAATAAAGAGTTCAGTGATACACTTTTCTTGAAAAACTGTATTTCAGCATTTTTCTACCTAAAAATCATTCATCTAGCATTATGCTTTTGGTTTAGAAGAGGTTTTCCTAAATTTTAGGAGCCACTTTTATAATTTCAAAAGCATCTTTCAGTTCATATTAGTCTTTTGCCTATCAGCATATCATAAGGTACTACTGTCACAGAAATATTACCTCAGATGATTTGGTTTTACATTACATAATTAAATTTAATTACATAAATATTTTTTCATTTAATCACACAGGATCATTTCAATCACCAATAGTACATCTGATATAACAATAATAAAGTTATGTAATATATAAATAAAATAGCATTTGTCACTTCTAAAACTAAATAACGGACTATGGAAGTAACTTTAGAATGATGGAATAAGATGCTCTGAAAAACTGCTTGTCCATAAAGACAATAAGAACATTACCAAAAATTGTCAAAATCAAATTTTTTTCATGAATCTGGAAATTAATAAAAGGCTTGCAACAATCAATGATCACTCATTCAAGAAAAAGAGTAAATCTCACTATGTCATTTTAATTTGCTTTACTCCAGTCCTACTTTTCTCAGCTCTGTAATAGCACTGAAAACCGTCAGCTTAGCAACTACAGTAGCTGTGTAAACCAACAGTCTAAAAGCCACTGGGAGGGGACAGAATGGGTATGAACTTCTTCAAAAAGTGTCTGAGGTAATGAATGTGATAATTACCCTGATCTGATCATTACACAATGTGTATATATATATTGAAACACCATACTGTACACCATTAATATTTACAATTACCATGTGTCAATTAAAAACAAAAGAATGTGTTTTTTCTAGAGGTCATTAACTGACCTACACGGAAGCTTTCTGGAGAAGCTCCATTCATAGGGCTTGGGCTTGTCATTAACTGACTTAAAGCTTGCTCAGGAGAAGCCCTATCTCCAGGACATTTGTGAAAAGCAGTCAGTGGCAGGTTTGTAACAGCATATCTGCTGGAGGTGATGATTTTATCTGGGCCAAGTAAGAGGCTAACTCAAAAAAACAAAAAGGAAGATCTAGGGAATGGGATGTTTATAGGGGGCTTTTAAAAGCTCTGGGTTATTGCTGGAAATCTGGAAGGCCACACCCTTTGAAGTGCTATACACATGCCCAGGAAAGATCTAGGGAATTCTTATCTCCGTCCAACCTCAAGTCTCTGCTCAAACAAGTGAAAGCTAAGTCAGGATTTGACATTGTTGGAGCACATAAAGAGTGCCCAAGTGTACACAAATCTCTATCAAATCATCTGCTGATCACAAATCTAACCAAGCAAACACTTAAGTAGCCCACACAACAAAAAGTAATGATTTTATAGAATTTGTCCTTGAAAATCACTAAACAAAGAGCAAAAAACAAACACCTTGGAGAAGGTGGAGAATCTAATTTCCAATATAATCCATTATATTACTTAAAGCTTCCAGCATTCAACAACAACAAAAATAAGATTTTCAAAGAAACAGGAAAGTATGGACCACCTTTTCTATACACAGAAAAAAGTAGTTGGCAGAAATTGTTCCTGGGGACTTGCAGACATGGGATTTATTAAACAAAGTTTTTAAATCAGCCATTACAGATATATTGAAAGAAGGAAAACATGTCTAAAGGATTAAGTATGAAACAATTCCTTGCCAAATAGAAAACATTAAAAAAAGGATCAAAATTATATAAAAAGGAACCAAACAGAAATTCTCAACTTGAAAAGTACAACTGAAATGAAAAATTTGCCAGGAGCGTTCAACAGAATATTTGAGCTGGCAGGAGAAATAATCAATAACTTTGAAGATTTGTCAATTGAGATTTTCCTGTTTGAGAAACAAAACAAAAAAAAGACAAAGAGGAAAAAAAAAAAAACCAAAACAGAGCCTAAAAGAGCCACGGGCCACCATTAAGCATAACCACGGTGTGGTTATGCATAAAGAAGTAGAATGGTAGTACCAAAAAGAGAGAGGAGAAAGAGAAAGTGGCGGAAATAATTATTTGAAGGACTAATGGCTGGAAATTTTTTCAGTTGCATTGATAAGCCTGAATCCCTTGCATAAGTGCAGATAATGATGTTTGCAATGTATTAGACTAGATTGTCCATTGAAACCCTAAAATTACTTGTACATAATTCATAATGGGCTCCTACATTTTCTTCAGACTGATCTCTTCTTTTGAAAATATGTACGTATAATAAGAAGACATTTATATTTGAAGTCATGGTCTTATAGGTATTTAAGAAGAAATAAACATTAAGCTTCTTTGTCATCTCATCAGATGTGGCACCAGTCTTGTCATTTAGCAAGCTTTATTGGACAAGAGAGGTTGGAGATGGACTGAAACCAATGATGAGAAAATGCTATAAAAGCTAGAGAAACTAAAAGTGGTTAATCTCTGGAGTATTATATGTTGATCAGCAGTAGATGATGCCTCAGTACAAGGGGAACTAGTGTGCATGTGTTATTTTTTCTCAGCCTTGACGTTAGACAGACAAAATAGGTATTTATATAATTATAACATGTCTTATATGACATATTTCCTGTTTAGAGCCATAATAATCTTTCCATAAAAGACCCAGATAGATTGGTGCATTACTTTATCTTTGTCTCTGACTGAGAAATTTTATTGAACTGAGTTTGGCCCCTCTGTAATAATTTCATGGTGCAGTAAGTATACTGCTATATAGAGCACAATCGACACAAAACATATTTTATACAAAACATATTTTATATCTGTCTCTCCCAAAGACACTGAAATTTGTATTCACCTCGGTATCCCCAGGACCTAACACAAAACATGAAATATAGAAACTACTTACTAAAATTTTTTATGAATGAATACATGATGATGGAATAAAGTAATAGAAGGAGTTTTCTTCACTCTCTACTTAATAGAGGCCAATTTTAACATCAACCTGGCAGGAAAGTATTACCATTCTTGATTAAACACTGAGATATTTTCTTTTGGTATCCACATATATTAAAATTATGAGGAAATGTACAGATACTATACCTCAAGGAATAACAGTGCTAGAACATACTATATGCTCAACAAATATCTGGTGATTAACTGGCACGGTGGTTTTAGGCGAAAATAACTATAATGTGTCTGCTTTAACAACTTGGATTTATTTAATGACTGCATATTACCTTGTCATTTCCTTCAGTCTCCACCTAAACAGTAGTGAAGGTGCTCAGATATATATGCAGACCACAGCTCATTTTATAATGACACATTGACACAATTAAATGCCTAATTTTCTTCTTTATTAGGAAGGGGTGGAAGACGAGGTTGGTAGAAAGGCAAAACATAAAGGCTGAAGCTTAAGAAACAATGAACTTATATCCATATTTTTAAAGCAAAATGCTTTATACATAAGAATTTAAAATCAAAGACATTTAAATGTGATTTGAAGAAGTAATATCATTGAATCTAAATATGCTCAACAACTTCAAAGATTCTTACACACACTGGCACTTAGTTAACCCTTGGCAATTACATTTTGCAGAATCCATACTTTTAAAGCAAAGATTTATTTATTCTAGAAAAAAACAACTGTAAAATAAAATGCCTCTTACCTCATATACATTGAATTGTGACTGGCCTCTAGAAAGTTCCCTATAGCTTGTTGTAAATTCCCCAATGAAATCATGACTAAAATTAAAGGAAAAAAGTACAGAATATTAGCTTTCATATATTTGTCAATTGTATTTTAAAGTTTTTAGAAAGGTTTAATCATTATAAAAAAAATACTTGATATTATTATGAATATAACAATAACTTATAAGATATTTAAAAGGACTAATACATAATTACATTGTTCATTAATCTAAAATTATGTATACTGGACAATTATATTTTCTTAATATTCAAATGTTTATTCCACCAGTATTAACATTTCAAACAGGTATACTAGTTTTAATAACTGATATCTCAAAACAGTTAAATCATCTGTTATTCAACTGATTAATCAGGATGAAAGTTAGAAATTATGCTAATAAATTATTATTGTCCATATCAATGGATATCTATTTTTAAAATATAATATTTAAAAAATCTTCAAACTTTCCTATGGCCAGAGTATACTAGGATGCTATTTTTAAAAAGCATAATACATTAACATGGATATTAGTCACTAAACTTTCTTTTCTATATTAATAGTTAATAAATATTTTATCAATACCAACATGTTAATTCAGATTTCTTCACCTTAAAGTGATCATCACTACCTTCTCAAGTGCATTCTTAGTTTAGGTGAGGACAGGTAAGGATTGAGTAAACATGTATTAGTTCTCACTAAAAAGCTTTTATCAACTGAGATTGACCTGTGCAACTGCAAAAAACATGCTAAGCAATCGGCAGTTTAGAGCAGACTCTTGTTCTACTCCCTTGAGTTAATTTAATGGCCAGTGCTAAGTTGAACACGTACTGCTGAGAAGTAAGTACAAAATACTGGTATTCAGTGCAACAGTGAAATGTAGTATGTTAGAAAAAGATACAGGTTGTAGGAGCTAAAGTAGTATAACAAACATAAGAGATGTCACAGTAGCCATTTGTATAATAGAATTCAAGTTCTGCCAATTTGTTTGGCAAATGCAAGCTATTCCACGCCATAAAAATGAATGTTCCCTAAAATCCCATCCAATTTAATATTTAGCCGTGAATCGCTTAAAATCCATGAAACTTTCGTGGACCTGGCAATCAGTAACAAGCAATACACAAGCTGTGTTTAACCAATGAAAATACTGATTGTGAAAGACAGGATATGGCGGGGTAAAAAAGCTAGCTGCCATTGATTTTAGTAGAGTTTTTACAGTAAAAAGAAATGTTTTTAAAGAACTTATTTGAGATAAAACTCACTTAAGTATCCAGTCCTCTATTCTCCCTAGAATCCCTTGTATATATTAATATATCATGGTATTTTATGTGAAACATTACTCTTTATATCTGTATCACCTTGACCTCTTCTAGATTTAAATTTCAGAAGCAGATTAGTATGAATATGTGAAAAGCAAACAGAATTGTAGGCTGTGACATATTCCTATTTATGAACCCGGACTTCTAGAACTTGCTTTCAAGTTACCCAGGAAAAAAATCACAAAATAGTACTTTAGTGTTATATAATAATTTTGTAGTAGTACAATTCGTATGAAATCTGGTAACACTGGTTTAATCAGAACAAATAGAATAATTATCTTTGACCTTCAAAAGTGTAAGCTTATAGTCATGATTTATTTCACTGCAATCTTAAAATTCTCTGAGTTAGGAAGGTTTTGTTTAGTACCCATCCTCCTCCATTCTTATGCAAGTTTCAGGTATCTTAGTAACCACTGAGATAAAAGGTTCTATTAGAGCACTTTGAACACAACCTTTTGATATCAATGGTTATACAGGCGTCTTATATAAACAGGGCTCACCACAGCAGTGGTAGGAACCTAATATAAGGGCCTTAAAAATGCCTGCATCACTTAAGCCTTTATGATCATTTTCTGATTGTGCCAAACTTACCCATGCTTGGCTAATTATTTCAATCCAATGTTCCACTCTTAATTGTTAACATTTAAATTCCTGCCACACAATCCTTATCAAAAACATTGCAGAAAGAAGTGATAATTCACTGGTCTCAAGTAAATCCAATTTCTCATCCATCTGGATAAAGTCAGTCTGACAGAATAACAAACCTAGACCCAATTGCAATGGTCAAGGTTACCAAACTATACATTGATATGCCTGTGTTGAAGTTATTGGGAAACTTTAAAAGAAGCAGTTCTTTGATATTTGGTTCTCTTTTGTTCTAGTTAAATTTGTAAGTCTCCACAGAATTGAGGAATGAACAACAGGTATAGGACAATCTCTTTGGTATCAGGACTAGGAATCTTGTTTGCTGCCCACTTAAGCTTTCTGCTCTGAAAGGACCCTGTTTATCATGAAAGGGAGAGAGCTTTCTCCTCTGCATTGGTGGTTAGAGAGCTTACAGCTAAAGTCTCTAGCAAGACATGTCTTTGTGACATGCTGTCCCCTGCAGACTTTTCAGATTTCTCACCCTATTATTATCCCTTGGTTTCAATGTCCCCAGCCAGGTTAGTTTACTGTCATAGTACAAGAATCTCTAAAAGTTTTCTTGGATCCTTTTCAGAAGAAGATAGGACATACAGGAATACAACGATGAATAAAATGTTAGTCCTGCTTTCTAAATCTTGTTCAAGATGATTATTTTGAATAAAGCACTGTAATTGACATGTCATGTAAATGCAATGCTATCCATGTATTGCAGAGGAGAAAGTATGTTGATCACATATTGCATTTTAGCCTCCAACACAACATTTCTGTAAGACTAAGAAAATATATTGTTGTATCCATTCGGCATCTAGAGAAGTAGATGATCCAGAAGTGAGGATTTGCCAAAAGTCATAAACATAAGGCAATATATGGAGATAACAATAAAATAGCCAACCCTAGATATAAGATGTTTTGTCTCAAGAATATATCTGAAGAATTGGGGTAGATAAGTGGATAGATTCTCAGGCCAATTTTGTTACAGATCTCTTTTAATACATGGATATTTTTAATAATTTTCAACCTTTATAACCTGTCTGACTTCAAACACTGTATTATAAATCACAGATAAGTACTCTAAAGAGAACATTAAAGGTATTTTTCACTAATTTTTATTATCTTTTACCCTATCATCAACTATTCTTAGATTTTGCTAAGATTAAAAAAAATACAATGTGCATTATAATTTTATCTGTTCATGATGCTCAATACTGTAATATTGAAACAACTGTCACTATCTTGAGAAACTTTGATGGTGAAAAATACTTTGATAATAAATCACAACCAATAATTTCCTTGTGATTCAATAATACTGTTTTGCTATTTCCTGTTAATTTAATTCGAACTAAAATAATTACTCTATAAGTCCCAAGCTCTCTGACTGCATTTACAAAATAAAGTTTACTCCAGTGCCATTTATCTGGCTTGTGTCTGTTTACATCTCGATTTTTTCCCTTACCTTTTATTACATATATGTGTTATTTAAAGTCTGAGGGAATGAATTCAAGAGGCATTTTGAGCAAATTGATTACTACTATAGCTAGTAATTTGGCTTTAAAAGTCCTTAAGTGATTAAACTGTTGAATAAAATCTGTTTATTATGATCATTTCTATGCTTCATTAATAGTGGGAAAATGGTCTTATGCATAGTCACATTTATACCTGAAACCTGTAGGGCAGTCTATAAACTTATCCATTCTCCCCTACTTTTAGTGTATTACTCCCCTATATCACTTATCTTTTACTCTACAGCTCAGCTATGGTCTCCTCCAAGAAGGCTTTTCTGCTTCATTCTCTTCTTTGTTGCTCTCAAAAACATAAAACAAGCAAACAAATAACCAGTATCTCTCATCACACTTCCTATATTGTGTTAAACCCATTCTATTCATGTATTGCCTTTCTTCACCTATGTTTTGAAGGCAAGAAAGGTGATAATTTCATCTCAGGATTCCCAGCATCCGCCTCCATACCTGCTACACAATTGGCACAGCTGAATGTTGCAAACATACTTAGGGCAATAGCACAGTCATGCTGTGATCTTACCTTGCCAGTGATATTAAAAACTTTGCCTCACATCAACTATATTCAGCCAAAAAGAATGGCACAGGGGCCAATCATAATAAATATATTAACCTTCTCTATCAGCTTAAAACAACTCTGGAAGTAATGCAGACAACTATGATTTCCCATGAAAATGCCTCCACATAGTTACAACAAAGTTATATAAAAAAGAGAATATTGCCTTTTTTTGGCACATCTGAATATTTTCCTGAAGGCCGCCTTTCAATAGATAATGCTTATTTTCCTGACATTTATCTTGTTTTGCATATAATGTGGACAAATGGCAAATACACACCTAACCCATCTCATCTGTTTCTCTACCACCATGCTGTCTTGAGCCAGTCAGTCATCCTTGGGGTCCTTAAGTCTTTACCTCAAAACTGGAGGTAATGCCTACTTTCTATTTCAAACATCAACCCAGAGAATTCATTTGATTCTATGAAAGGCATCTAATTTATCAAAAATACACTTTTAGAATACAATCTAATTATGAAGACTATAATTCCAGAACTTATACATTTTGTCAATAAACAAGCTATAATCAAAATAATATGTAAAGAAGTAATAGGTTTCTAAATGGATGTGTGTTGTATCACAATATTTTGGAGTTACATACACATGTGGCTTGTATCGCTCTCATGCAGGTTATGTTTAACTCACAAGGCACATCTCTCTTTTGGAGTATACCACAGTGTGACACGTTTCAGGTATGTATCAAAGGATAGATATCTCATATGAGGATTTGTAAACAAATTGTATATGAAAGACAATTTCTCTAATTTGGATGCTGAAGAGATTTTGGAACAAAAGCTAGCATGATCTTTCTTATGGGAACAGCACCCTCAGTTTTTGTCTCTCATTTGTACTACAGTGCAGTGACTTCCCATGTTTTCCTGTCTTGCAAATCTGTTCAAGTCCTGGAATGCACATCAAGATTTTTCAAAATAGCGAGTTTGAAAATGGAGTACTCAACAAAACGAAAGACCTTTTTGAATGAAATGTAGTTATGGATACCTTAATTAAATGCATGGGTGTCAGTCATTTTTAATTTTAAACCTGTATTTGTGGGCAGAGAGCAGCACAGTGTTTCAGAGGTGACCTGAACCAAGTCTTTCATTCCATGATTACAAATAAAATACACCATGAGACTTGTGCTTTCCTACTATCACCGCAAAAAGCCATCTTCACAGGTCCAGATAACAATTTATTAGCTCTCCCTGATTTTGCTAACTTCCTTTGCTTTTGTTCTAGGTAGTGTTGGACAAACTTTTCAGCATCTAAGAATGATTTTTTTACATGACAACATCAACAGCCTTCACTGATACTTAAAGTGGTTAAAACATCAACAAGATCAAGACTTTTTATCCTTTTAACTTCTTCAAATCCTGATAATTTAGTTTATTACAAAGGTAATAAATATGAGCTTTCAGCATTCCTAGATTATGAGCTGATCCATGTCTAAATCTGCAGAACTAGCATGATTTTTAATTAATTGCCCCAGTAAACACAAATTATAAGCATATTTTGACCAAAATAATTTTTTCTTCATAAGGTCCTGATTCATGTTTTTACTGTTAACAGTATAAATTATTATATATAAGATATATATCAATATTTTCAATGTAGAAGTGATCATTTATATCCAGTTTGTTGAAATTTTAAATCATTTCAAGAGGTTTATACATTTTCTTTCTTTCTTTTTTTTTTTAATGAGAAGGAGTCTCCCTCTGTCACCAGGCTGGAGTGCAATGGGGCAATCTGGGCTCACTGCACCCTTCACCTCCTGGGTTCAAGCAATTATCCTGCCTCAGCCTCCCAAGTAGCTGGAACTACAGGCGTACGCCACCACACCCATCTAATTTTTGTATTTTTAGTAGAGATGGGGCTTCACCATGTCGGCCAGGATGGTTTGATTGAACTCCTGACCTCGTGATCCACCCGTCTCGGCCTCCCAAAGTGCTGGGATTACAGATGTGAGCCACCTTGCCCAGCCGAGGTTTACATTTTCTTTGCTCCCTATGTGGATTACAATAGTAGTCTGGATCTCCAAGAAAGAAAGAAATAAAATCACTCTCAGAAATTAAAAGTTCATCAGAGCTAGGCTAATTTTATCAGTCTTATCCACACCTGCTCATTAATCCATTTCTAATACAGATAGAATTTTCAAATGATATAAATATCTTTTTATTCATATATATAATAAGTTCTATGCCCTGCTGGGTATGTATGTGTGTGTAAAATAATATTACATTTCTATAATCCTAAATTTTACTATGTTTAAATTTCATCTATTATGATTATTGAATATTCTATTAATTTGATGTTCGTCTCTTTCTTATATCCATAGAAAGATACACAAAGACTAGAACAAACTGTATTTTCTAAGATGAAGATATTTTTATTGTGGTTTACATTGGTATAGCAAGTGTATGTGCCATAGTTAAGGATATGTTATATATAGTGATTTATCACATTTAAGAAAAAGTTTTATGCCTACTTAGTTATGCCAAATTATTTTTAAAAAACAAGATATAGACATATTTTAAAGTATATTCATAATTTTAGTTCATTTAAATTGCATGTGTATCTATTAGACATAATTTAAATTTTAACTTGACATAAGGTATAACTTTTAAAATATAAATATCTTTAATTCTGTTTCTATTGCTTCTAACAAGCTGAATGTACCAGCGTATTGTCAAACAAAAGCTCCCCATTCAATTTAAAATTTGCCTATACAAATAGAAAGCATGTGATAGTTAAGATAAAAAATTCTTAATAGGAAATAACTTTTATCTAGCAATAGTTTCACAAATTAATCCATTAAAAAGTAGAATGGAGTTTCTTTATCCAGTTATGACCTTGGATACTTATCTAGAATTATATAAATTAGAAACTTTACTGTGATCATGTCTGAGGTTAAAATCTTGTCCAGTTTCATGGATTTTAAAATATTTATGTCATTCTTGTCACATACTTTTTCTCTGTATATGATTGAATTCCATTTTTAGCTTGAATGCTAATCTCTAGAAAAGGAAGTCTGTATGACTCAGTATCATGTTTCAAAAGTTTAAATCATAAGCCAGTAAGTTGTATTTTTTTTTCCAAGGTAATGGGAATTAATGACAGTAATAACAATAATTACCATTATTATAAGCAAAACAAAAAAAATAGATTATAAAATGACAAGAAATTCAATGCTGAACAAAGACTGAGATTAAAAACAACAGAGCTACTAAATCCGTATTCTTGTGTCTTTTTCTTTTTATGTCATTGGTCTGTGGCTAAATAATTGCAATTCAAGGTAATCACTTAATTTCTCACATACTAATAACAGATACCTTTATTCAGGAATAAATATACACATATACTTCATTCATAAGTAGGCAAAACAAATTAAATTTGTAGTTCAAAAAATTTTACTTTCTGTAGCATATACTTTTACAGCCTACTCATTTACATACTGGAATAATTCTGGGACAGTGCTAAATATAGATTAGTACTTTTTACTTTAACTTTTTTCACTCAAATTTGCCTAAGTTCAACATAATCATCTCCCTAGATTTGATTTTATATTGCTAGCTTTGTTTTTTCTGTCAGCCATCACTGCCACCATATGTCACTGAAAGATAATAATTTCATCTCAATTTCTCTCAATTTTTACAGAGATTAAGCCATAGGGAGTCAATAACTTTTTGAACTAAGGTTCATATTTTGATAAGAAAGCACAAAGAAAAAAAAACCTGCCAGGAGTAGCACATACTCATTCCCTCTCTCTCCTGTATATACGTATGTAACACAAAACCCCCAGCCTGAAGTAGCAAACGTTGGTAAGTTGTACTCTACAGTCCACTGCTACCAAAGGGTAGGGTCTTTTCAATGGCAAACAGTCCCTTCTTTGCCTCTAGCATATCATCTCCACTCTGTATTTCGGGACACCACTTCCCATAGTCGTGCCAGAGTTGCCAACAGGCCTCAAAAGTGTTCTAGCTCCCTTGCCATTCTTGCTTGTGGAGCTGGCTACCAGTTTTCATGCTTTCTCTGGCCACTGGTCTCCATACTGTTCATTATCTTCCTGACAGAGTGAGGGACTCCAAAAAAGGGCAACAGGGATCAACTGCAAAAGCTAAGTCACAAAGAGGAGGAGACTGAAGTAAATTTGCTATTGAAATTCTTTCAAACCTATGAGGGGAAAAGCATTCTGGAGTACATCCTTCGATCATGTCAGGGTTTTAGATTTAATAGACTTGGAAACCCCAAAAACGTATGTCTACCCAGTACAAAGTTATATAAATTATTCCTAGTGTCATTTTCAATCAATCAATATGTGGAAACAATTTAGATAATTCGAGTCCCAAAATCACTCATCCCAGTTCTACCAAATTGCCTAGAATATTTGCCTCACTCAAATAAATCAAGCAATTCACAAATTTTAATTTTATTTTGTGCTGTATAGGTAAGGGATAGTCAAAAAATGTACACTATAAAATTTTAAAAGACCACCCCACCACCTTGGTGAAATTTTGAATTTAGAGCTGACAGTGTACTGTAATCCTCAACATAGATTTTATTTGGCAAATCAGTCCTTTCAGATTTGGAAGAATTTTCAGCCAGTGGGGGATTGTGTACTTATTTTAATACTAACTTAAAAGTAATAACTACTTATAACCATTCAGCACTTATAAAGCTCTCTTTGGATTTTTACATTATTACTCTTTTCACCTCTCAAAATTAAAATTTCTTTTATTTTCTTATTTTTGAGACAGGGTCTCCCTCTCTTGCCCAGGCTGGAATGCTTGGCATGATCTTGGCTCACTGCAGCCTCCAACTCTCCAGTTCAAGGGATCCTCTCATTTCAGCCTCCCAAGTAGCTAGGTCCACAAGTGCATACCACCATACCTAGCTAATTTTTTGTCTTTTTTTTAGAGATGGGGTTTTGCCATGTCAGCCAGGCTGGTATTGAACTCCTGGGCTCAAGAGATCGCCCACCTTGGCTTCCCAAAGTGCTTGGACTACAGGCGTCCCTGTCCCATGCCAAGCCTAAAGCCTAAAATTACTTTCTTAAACTATTTATGGTGAAACAAACTTCTCAGATTTTGTGAGAAGCTTTAATAATTCCTTATATGTTTTTTTTACGAAAATCGTTTTAACAACACAAATGTTCTCAAGCATTAATATATAAAAATACTACAATTCACCTCATAAAAGACTTTTTTTGTTAGAAGTCTACATACATTATATACTTTTTTAACCAAATGAGGCTCCCGGAAACTATGAAGTAAAATTTCAGAATGACTGAGTCCCCCAGAGACATTAAATCTAAGGATTAAAAAGCAGAGTGAGCTGCTGCTTCGTTGGTAATATCTGTATGTGGAAACTCTTCCTTTTAAATATGCATAGTAGGTAACTTGTTCCTAAAATACATTATAAAAATCTTTGAATATTCTATTAAAATAAAAGAAATATCATTGCAGTCCTGCAAAAATAATGCCTGGTTGTTTGTTCTACCTTTGGGTTCTACTGACTTTGGGTCACTTAGTAGGCTTTCTAATAATTTTTTCACTCCCTCAAAACCATAAAATACATTTTCCTATTCACTTTTTAAAAGTTGATATAATTTATTAGGGAATAACAAAATTTTGTTTTGGTTTCTTTGAAAAAAAGTATTATCTTAGAAAATAATGTAGCCCTAATATTAATATATGCTGAAATTAATTATAGAGGTTAAAATTTACATTTTAATACATGTACTCCAATGGCTTGATTTATTTAGTCTCTACTACAATATATTCAGAACTAGTTTGCGCTCTAAAGTAGATATAATAAGATAAGGTAGACTCTACGATATAGTAGATTCTTTCTGTGTATGTCATATTCTTTACCTTTAGGAAACATAACGCTAGGGAAATGATTAGATAATAACGACTTCAAAGAGGCATTGTCAATGTGTGAAGACTTAAATATAAGGATATTTTTCTACAGATCTAAACAAGAATCCCACTATGAATTCATTTAAAACATAAGCCATAGGAAGAATGCCACATCAGAAATGTCTTCTCTTGTCTGCTATGTTTATTTTGTTCTATGCACAACACAATGTAAACTCAAAAATTGTAAGTTAACAAGTTTGCATCTCTATCCTAGAGTTGTAATCATAGTGTAATACAAGCAAAAGCAGCAATATAAGTAGCACGATCCATAAACATTTTTTATGTTTATAATATTTTATTCCATGTATGCATCAATATAGAAATTTAGAATATTTGGTTTCTGAAGGAAAACGTTGTCTAAATAATTCTAAAACACTCTATAGCATAGCACACACAATACTATTTAATTTGTATTTAACTAAATACACAATTTAACTGAAAATCTAAAACCTCACTTTGATATTCTTAAAGAACATTGTATCATAAATATTAATCATAGAATTATGATACTGAAAAAAATGCAAACCCTTTTATGACCTTACTTGTTAGTCAGAAAGCATTTGCTATTTCCTCTTCCCGAATTTTAATGCCAAATAATGTTATTATCACCATTAAAAATGAACATGAAATAGATTCAATAAGTAGAAGGAAATGGGTTAGTCTCTTAAATTTCTTTGATGATGTCAAAGTCTGTAAAATGCCAAAGATTTTATCTGATGTTTGCTTTACATTAATATATTCTAATTTTCAGTAGCATAAATCTTAATGTAGACTATATTATCTGGTTAAAATGATAATGCAAAAATGATTTAAAATATTTTGAAAGATCTTATGCCACAAAAAATGTATGGCTTCCCTTTGTAATGATGTGGGATAATTGAGGCAATTACTTAGATCATGGAAATATAAAATTCCCTATATATTTTAAATAAAACTATTTGAGGACTTTATTTTCCTTCTCTCATATGTTGACACAAATTAAAAATTATGAGTATCTAAAACTATGTGCACCTGCAGGCTGGAGCTAAGAATACCATAGTTGAACTCCAGAGACTAAACTTTAAAAGAAAAGACAAAACTCTTGATTTAGGGAGCAGAAAACCAAACTTTAGGCCATAAAGTAATATTTAGGGTACATGAGGAGATACATAAAGTATTGCCAGGATACTGGAGAAGCATCCAGTCCTAACAAATTAAAAATAAGTAAAAGCAGCACTGAAACATACCTGAGTATTTATCAATGCTAATTTTTTTTTTTTTTGGCAGTGACAATATGCTACAGGTCTTTGTTTCTGCCATAAACAACCATAAAATTTTCCATTCCAGGCAATGATTTGACTATAAGATGAATAAATAGCTAAACATATTTTTGTTTAAATTATCTCAGGTTGTATCTATAATAGCATCAAGTGCTAAAGGTTAAGAGTTTGTGCTTTCAAGAAAAGATTCTGGACTTCTGAATATAAGAAGAAATACTGTATCTGATTTTCAGAAAAAGGGAACCACAGTAAAAACACAGGGAGGTCTTAGAAACATCTGTGTCTTAGAAAGCATGAACTAAACCTTACATAACAAGGCACAATAGATTCAGGTTGGTGCAATCTGAAATATTTTCATTCCTCTGGCATGAAGTAGTCACAGATTTCAGTATTGTCTGGGTTGTAACTATCTGCTAGGTTTATATTTGGGAGTCTCTTCATCAAAACTAAAGAAAAGCTAACATTAGAATTTTAAATTCACCCTTTCAATATCTAAGTCCATTATATCAACCCCTCTATCCCCCCAAACTGACAAGTTAGCAACTCCTTATTCTCCTATTCCCACCAATAACACGATACATGCTCCTTTGTCACCTACATTTAGAATCTGAGAATTGGGTTTTACATTCATCTTCAATGAAAATAATGTAGCTGTTATACTATCGAACTTCATGTGATATGGAGAAATGAAAACTCAGAAATGTGAAATCTGAAGGCTCCACATTCTGAAGCCGTCACCTAGGTAAACTTGGGCAAGAAACTTAACTTCAATCCATTTATCCACAAAAGCACAAAGACCATAAGTTATGCAGGCCTATTAAGATTTTTGCAAGGTTCAAATGGAAAAATATGTAAGAAAGTACTTTGTAAATTGCAAAGCTCTATGCATCTTCAGAGTGTACTTTAGATGGCATTCCTAAAAACGGTTTTATTATTTCTTACCTTTGCTACCAACCAAATATAGGTTTTCATTATTCTCTTAATGGCCTCCACAACTTCCAACTAGTCCTTGCACTTTTGTAGCTGTCTGATTCCAGTTCATCCTACAGACATTTTCCCACACCTTTGGTCATGCCAAAATGTACCTGACTCAGAGTCAAAAAGTTTCTCAAAGGTTTCAAAATTTCAATGGGATTCAATCCATAATCCCCAGTCTGTCATTACAGGTCTTCTACCACATGATCTTGACCTACGTTTCTATGTCTGCATTTATCGTTAATTCCTTCTAATTCATTATAACCTACTCAGAACCACATGGCCAAAGCAGGACTCTTCACCCACAATACCCCTCCTTTTTTGATTCTTATACTCCTTTCAGATAAATCACATCATACTTTATCATGAACGCATCCGGGATACTTCAACACAGATGTGAACTATCCTTTCCTGAAATCCAGCATCACATTATACCTCTTTCAGGAAACATCTATGCTCTGCCTGGTATTTTGTTCCTGGAATTTTATTACACACTTTGCAGGAACATAACCTTCTTCAATTCATAGGCTGGATAGCAACCATTTTTAAATTCCCCTGCAGTAACTAGTATAGTGACCGATACTTAATAGATGTTCAGAAAACATTTGTTAAAACATAACAGTTTCACCAAGTGAGGTTATTAAGTTTGTATGTTTGAGACAGTCTTCTTCTGTCTCCCAGGCTGGAGGGCAATGGCGTGATCACAGCTCATTGCAGCCTGGACTTCATGGGCTCAAGCGATCCTCCCACCTCAGCCTATCAAGTAGCCAGGACCACAGGGTGCATCACCATGCTGGGCTAATTAGAAAAAATTATTTGTAGAAATAAGGTCTCATTATGTTACCCAGGCTGGTCTCAAACTCCTGGGCTCATGCAATTCTGCCTCAACCTCCCAAAGTGCTGGAATTACCTGCGTGAGACACAGCACTCTATAGATTTCTAATCATGCTATTGAAGAGTGAATTTCTAGCAATGGTTCTTAACCCAAATCTGAGTCAGACGGACCTGGAGAGTTTTTTTTTTTTTTTTTTTCTTTTTTCCAAATACTCACAGACCACATCCTGAACATCCTGAAGCAGCATCTGGAGAAGTGATATTTCAAAAAAAGCTCTCCAGGTGATTCTCATGCATACCTCCAGTTGAAACCATTAATTAAAGAGGCACACAATATGGATTTCTGGCAACCAGTAAGACAATTTCAATATATTTTGCTCTTGATTACAAAAAGAGGTCAAAGTATTCTATTTCATCGAATGGAGATGACGTCATCGCAGAGATATTCAAAATATTCTTCAATACAAACAAAGGTTAAAAAAAACGCTTTTGAACACAGATCAAAAATATTTTGGGATGTACATGGTAATTTTACCTGAAGTCACAAATATGCTTATCAATGAAGTATTTTATGCAGTAACTAGGTGGTCAAAAGGATAACCATGAATGGGGGAAAGGTCAGGCTTTCACTTTTTTCCTTTGGAAACCTAAGTATGTTTCTCATGCATGTTACAATATAAATAACTGTATTTTTCCAGCCTAATTTTTTTCTGAAGTTACAAATTATAAGAGAGGTAGACACTGTAAGATGACAGCAAAATTGACAATAACAAACAATGCTGAGGTGCTTCAGAGTTGAATGACTAAATATCATTTGACACAAGTGTTGGTTTCTCAAGATGATAGTGAGAACTCTGCTTTCTTTCTTTAAGAGACTGTTTTTGCTGAAAGCATCTTTATAAGAAAACATTCATAAATGTTTTGATTAAAACAGAAACAGAAATATTTTCAGTTTAAGGACAAAAAATAACACACCTTGGAGATGGTAACAGGAACTTGAGTCAAAATCATCAGCTGTAAAGCAGATACAGAGATATTTTTTACAGACAATATGAAGTGCAATTAAAAGTTTACTCTGTTACTGCTTTAAAAGAGGAACTAAACTCCTATATACAAAAAAGTGATTGAATTTGCATAGGACTTAAATGGTCTTCATCTCCTGAACTAATAAGATTGGAGTGTAATATATCTTAATTAAATGAATGAGAAAAAAAGATATAATCCAGCAAAAAAGGCTGGCTCTGGCAATGAAAAGGCCTCCCAGGACTCTGTTGCTTCACAAGGTGAGCCCCAACCTTGGCAGCTTCCACATGGTGTGGACCCTGTAGGTGTACACAAGTCAAGAAGTGAGGTTTGGGAACCTCTGTCTAGATTTCAAAAGATGTATGGAAAGCCCTGAATGCCCAGGTAAAAGTTTGCTACTGGGGCAGGGCCCTCATGGAGAATCTCTGCTAGGGCACTGCAGAAGGGAAATGTGGATTCAGAGCTACCATACAAAGTCCCTACTGGGGCACTACCTAGTGGAACTGTGAGATTGAGAAGAGGGCCATAGTCCTCCAGACCCCAGAATGGTAGACCCACTGACAACTTGCACCGTGCACCTTGAAACGCAGTAGCCACTAAAAGCCAGCTGGTAAAAGCAACCAGGAGGGGGGCTATACCCTGCAAAGCTACACGGAATTGCCTAAGACCATGGGAACCCACCTCTTACAGCAGCATGACCTGGATGTGAGACATGGAGTTAAAGGAGATCATTTTGGAGCTTTAAGATTTGACTACCCTGCTGGATTTCAGACTCGCATGGGGCCTGTAGCCCCTTTGTTTTGGCCAGTGTCTCCCTTTTGGAATGGCTGTGTTTATCCAATACCTATACCGCCATTGTATCTAGGAACTAACTAACTTGCTTTTGATTTTACGGACTCATAGGCAGAAGGGACTTCCCTCGTCTCAGATGAGACTTTGGACTGTGGACTTTTGAGTTAATGCTGAAATGAGTTAAAACTTTGGGGGAATGTTGCGAAGGCAGGATTGGTTTTGAAATGCAAGGACATGGGATTTGGGAGGGGGCAGGAGTGGGATGATATGGTTTGGCTCTATCCCACCCAAATCTCATCCTGAATTCCCATGTGTTGTGGGAAGGACCTGGTGGGAGGTAACGGAATCATGGAGGCAGGCCTTTCTCATGCTGTTCTCACATACGCATAAGTCTCATGAGATCTAATGGTTTTGAAAAACGGGAGTCTCCTTGCACAAGTTATCTCTTAGCCTGCTGCCATCCATGTAAGATGTGACTTGCTCCTTCTTGCCTTCTGCCATGATTGTGAGGCTTCCCCAGCCACTCGGAACTATATGTCCTATTCAACCTCTTTCTTCTGTAAATTGCCCAGTCTCAGCTATGTCTTTATCAGCAGCATGAAAACAGACTAACATAGTAAATTCTCAGGTATGACGATCCGCAGCATGAAAATGGACTAATAAACTAGTGAGCTTTTTAAAATATTTACTAACCTTTTATTTTTTTGAAAAAATTGTTAAAGTTTTGCATCTTTGTAATTAGATATGGGCATTTTCTTACTGTACTAGAGCTCTTTATACATTAATCTTATTTTACTATGAATGTTGAAATTTATTTTCTAATCACCTTTTGCCTTTTTATTGTATGATATTTTTACCTATAAAGCTTCATGTATTTAAATCTGTGGACTTCACATAGCAATTCTCAGCTTGAGTTGCTGTGGGGTGTTGGATTAGAAAGCTAGGAATTTTAATACTATATCATGCCGACAGGCCAAATTAAAAACTATCACTTTCAGATAACTTGAGTTCATTTCAGTGACAGAGTTAATCCTAATTCAGCAATAGTGGCACTGGAGATAAAAAATTATTTATTTTGGAAAGTTGGATTTGTAACCCAGATGTTTCTGACAGACATTTATAAAACCTCAGGTTCACCCACTTGCCCTCATTCCAGAGCTTCTTAGAGTACTTTGTCCAATTCACAATAGTCCCTTAAATATCACTTTTTGCCATTTCTATTATTCATGCTATCTTTAGTTCTGATTTATTTTCTTTTCCCCAGGCTGCAGTGTAAAAACTTTTTTTCTACTGCTATTCTGCTCTCTTTACTATTCTTTTTGTTGTATAAATTGTACTGTTGCAAAATAAATTCAGCCTGGTAACAAATATTTACACTCTTTTCATAAACATCTGTGTTGATTCCATGTTTTTATGTCATAAAAACTGTAAATAATTACATAATTAACTTCAGGAAATTCATTAATTCTAGTTACAATGGGGGCAACATTTAATTATTTATTTCTAGCAGATGCAAGAGCTGGCAATTGATTGGATTTAGTGGATGAGAGCAAGGGCAGGGTTAATATGACTACAATCTTTCCAATCTGCAAGGCTGGTGTTATAGTGATGCCTAGGCCTTACATTCAAGGGGTGTAACTCAGTAAAGCCAAAGTAAATATAAAAATACACCATTTCCTGTGTGCCTGGCTACTACCTCATCTTCCCAGAAACTTTCCCTGGGTTCCCTGGGCTACCCCATAATCCAGCAATTAAAAGGCTGGATCCGGCAATGGAAAGGCCTCCCAGGATTCTATTCCCATTGTATAGCTCCCATCTATTTTGATGGCAGGTAAACATTTTCACTATCATCTCTGGTAATCTCACAACAGAATAAAACTTGAGAGAGGAAAGGTGGATTTAGTGGTGAAATTAATAACTCATTCAGGATCAAATATCAAGAAATATGCTAAATATTTTTTTGGTAAACAAAGAGTTAACTCTAAAGGCCTCTTCTAGCCCTAAGATTCTAATATCATCTTATACCAGAATTAGAAATTAATTTATATTCCAAATTTGACTGATGACATTCTAATGGAGATGGATTTAAATAGCAAGGTGACTAAAAATAAAAAAAATTATAATGTGTTTGATAATTTGAACTTGATCATTCTCCTGTTGGTGAAAGTTATTGGTATTCAGATATGAAATAAAGCAGCAAAAATTAAATGTGTTTGATAATTTGAACTTGATCATTCTATTGGTGAAAGTTATTGTTATTTAGATATGAAATAAAGCAGCAAAAGTAATTAATTTGCATGATAAGAAAGATGAGATTCCCGAATATAAAATCTAAGATACCTGCAAATTGTGAAAACAAGACTAAGGAAATGACATCTCAATTACTCACTATCTGAAGTTTCACCAGAGAAATAAAATCTCTAATATCATTTAAGGTAATTTTATAATTTAAAATAAAGGGGATATAAGCTTTGATGGAAGACTGAGTGTTGATATAGATAGATATCAGAGCTGGCCAGTCGCATTGGCTCATATCTATAATCCTAGCACTTTGGGAGGCCAAGCCATGTGGATCACTGGAGCTCAGGAGCTCGAGACAAGCCTGCTCAACATGGCAAAACCCCGTCTCTAATAAAAACACAAAAATTAGCCAGGCATAGTGGCAGACACCTGTAATACCAGCTACTTAGTAGGCTGAGACAGGAGAATCGCTTGAATCCGCGAAGTGACGTTACAGTGAGACAAGATCATGTCACTGCACTCCAGTCTGGGTGACAGAGTGAGAATCCATTTAAAAAAAGAAAGAAAGAAAGAAAGAAATCAGAGCAATTTTAAATCCTCTCTTCTGTAATACTGATGTAACAGAACAAGAATCTACTACATTACAGGCACTATAATCTACATTGTAAGGAATAATATGACAAAGCTTAGTCCTATTTCAGGTAGTTTATAATTACAGAAGTCTCCCCTGCCCCTGACCTCTAATCCACGGTTTTACTTTTTGGGGTTTCAGGTACCTGCTGTCAACCACGACCTCCAAATTAGGTGAGTACAGTACAATAAGATATTCTGAGAGACCACATAACTTTTATTACAGTATATTATGATTGTTCTATTTTATTATTGTTGTTCATCTCTTACTGTGCCTAAAGGATAAATTCAACTTTATCATAAATATGAATGTATAGGAAAAAACCAAGTATATAAAGGGTTCCATACTATTCATGGTTTCAGGAATCCACTGGAGTTATTGGAATATATTCCCTCACAGGTAAGAGAGGATTACTGTGATATAAAATACAAAGCAGAAACAAATAACTTCCATATAAGTCATAATGTGTTAGATGTGCTGATAAACATTCCAAAGTGGCAATGTAAATACACAGAAGAGAGAGATTAAATTATTTTCAATATATAAGGAAATCTTTCATACAAATGACTAAAATCAGCACTAAAATCAGACCTGAACAGAAAATCAACAGGCAAAATGATCGCAGAAGGACTTTCCAAATGGTGAGGCCAAGCAAATACATGGGATAAAAGAGCACAGGACAAACACCAAAGCTGCGTAGTGAAACTGGCTGGAGCAGCTCTTTCCAAAATCCTGCAAATATCTTCTAGTAAAGGGCTGTTATTAAATGTTTATATAATATTCTTAAAAACGTTGTTGAAAATGAGAAAAAGCCTTTACTTCTGAAAAGGCGGGAGGCTATAAAAAGACACATTAAATAAAATTAAAATATTGTTGTATAAAGATTGAAATTTTTAGTTAAGTCATACCACCTGGCACACAGCTGAACACATAGTAAGCTCAATAACAATTTCTTCATAAATTAATTTATTTTGGGTCATAAATAAATGAAGATGTACAGAAGTTAAAAACTTCAGGTATTTTAGATACATGTATAATTAAATCAGTCTTTCTTGAGAGCAAGAATTATAGATTAAAGTGAAAGGGGACAAAACATTAACAAGCTACAGCTGAGAAAAATCATTACATATATTTTTAGCAGGTGGAAGAATAGATTGTCAACGAATCATATACAGATTATGAAATTCCATTTATCAACATTTTTAAGTTTCAAGAAGTGATATGTAAGAGAATAAGAAAAAGAGGCTGAATCTTGCCTATTAAATACAGGTTTAGGATATTCAGGGTTAACTGCAAGCAAATTGTAGGTGACGGTTAAGGGAAGATTTCATAGAGGAAGTGGGGAAACAGTAAGAAAAACATAAAAGATTTACAAATGTTTCTTCTAAATGAGTTCAAATGTTTTAAATACATTCTTAAGCACTAGGCAAGGAATCACTTCATCATGATGATGCATAATCCCAGAATGAAAACATCAAATGCATTTATCAAATATTTTCTTCAAAGGTAACAAGAGAAAATGACAACATAAATATGACATTTTGCAGACAAGCAAACTTTGCGTTTAATGATAATAAATATTATTATTTGAAATGACTACATTTAATAAAATGCAGAGTGGTAAAAATGAAACTTTTACTCTCCCTGTTCAGAAGCAGGGATTTTATGATGGACAGTTCACTAACTTAGCCTTTTCATTTTTCTGGGAGGCAGCAATCTACTTGGTGGCCCTTTATAATCAGTCCCACATCACAACCATGTGGTACTAATGCAGTGCTCTTACGCTAACGTTCCCTGAATTTTGAGTTCAGCTACAATTTCAGCTGAAGAAACTTCAAGAAATTGAAGCTCTTCAAGGATATCGCCAATGATTGCTTTGTAACCAGGACAAGGCAGTTTCTCAGCACTTTAGCTGTTCAATTGTTAAAATGAGCTTTAAATATTCTTCCTTAACATCTTTTAAAGAAATAGTGGTCTGCCTATCTCAAAAAAAGAAAAAAAAAGAAATAGTGAGAAGTATAGTAATGATTTTAGTATTGTGGTTTAACTTGTTGAAAATTAAATACATTTCGATTGATTACTAATACCAAGGTCAAGCAATGCCTCTGTAATTCTGAGACCCTTGTCAATGTGTTTCAATAAAAAGAACAGATAACTATATTTTTTCTATCCTAGATTAGCTCGAGATACCTAATTTAACATCAATTGGTTACATGCTCTACAGCATTACCACGTTTTTGTATGCTTTATAGATTCACAAGGTGTATCTAACAGAATTAATTTTAGTTAATGAATTTAGTAAAAAATGCTCTGCATTCTGACGCAAAAGGACACTAGTTCATGAAGTTCCCAATCTGTGAATATTATTAGCACAACTGTCTGAAATACTCCAGCTAGTAAAGCAAAATGTGATTGTAAGCAAATAAAGCATTTTTCACTTTATTTTTTTTACATTTTTTTTTAGACAGGTGTCACACTCTGTCACCCCAGGCTAGAGTACAGTGGCATTATCATAGCTAACTGAAGCCTCAACCTCCTGGGCTCAAGTTATCTTCCTGTGTCAGCCTCCCGAGTAGCAAGGACTACAGGCACACTGCCACCATGCCCAACCAATGTTTTTATTTCTTTTCACAGCATCTTGCTTTGTTACCCTGGCTGCCACTTTAATATTTGACTGGCATATTCTTTCTAGATTGAAAGAGCACATTGTGTTATTGATTTTATATGACTAAATTTATACACAAAATAATACATATATCTGAGTAGCTCTTCCCCATTTTGTAAGGAGATGATTCCAGACTTCTATAAATGTAGACAAACATTTCATCTGATATAAAGTTACTTATTATGCATATTACATGGACTTCATTAAAGTCTATGTAGCACCATCCATTATGGCAACCCCAAGCCACATGCTGCTATAACTTCAAATGTAGCTAGTATGAACTGAGATGTACTGTAAACCTAAAATATATACCACATTTCAAACTCAGTATTTTTTAAAAGTAAAAATCTTTCTTCGTGATTTTATATTAATTCTATATTAAAATGATAATCTGGAAACAGGATTAAATAAAATATATTACTACATTAATCTCACTGGTCTATTTTTTTCTTTGTAATGTTACCACTAGAAAATTTAAAATTGTATGTGAATTGCATTATATTTCCATTAGACAATGTTAGTTCAAGCTGTCAAAAAAAAAAAATCCACTGAGCAAATAATGGTTTTTAATAAGAAGAATTAAAAGTTCTGGATCAATAAATAAAGTAAAAAATGACACATGAACAGGATTTAGGACAAATATCAATGATAACAGGAATGCAAAAATAAACAATAGGACACAGTCTCTGTTGATCATTATATCATGAAATATAATGAGTCCTATGATAGTCACTCTGATTTTTAAAAAAAATCTACATTGGGCAATTTTGTTTGATTAAAAAAACATGTAAAAAGTATAATAGCCATGTTATTAGACTACACATAATCATAAGCTTCATATCAATTTGTATAAATATCCATACAGTGATCATTATTATTAAATTATAAAATTAATTTCAGGATTTTATAAAACTGTTATGCATTATATTTTATTGAAAACTAATGGGCCTTTCAAGTTTCATACATAAGACATGTTATTAAATTGAAAGGGTTATCAAGAATTAATTTTTATGTTAATGTTGCTTTTTATATTGCATCTACAAAGTGATCATTTTGCTAACATTGAAAAAGGTTTCTTGGTGAAAACGGATTATATAGAATTATACACTGAATTTTTTACATTAAAACATAGATCATTTTTGGAGTAATAAAACAGGACTTTACTCAAACATTAAAAAGGTATTAAACTTACATTTACAAAATTACAATCCTTTCCCCTAATGATTCTACTAATCATATAATTCATTTCCAAGGAATGTTTAAATTTCACCAATATTTGCCATCCCAATCCCATCTCTCTATTTTCAAACAAGCTTTACCTCCTTAGACTTCTTTTGAACATGCTGTTAATGATGGTACAGTAAAATGAGTATTTAAAAATAAATCAGGACATCCTACACCACTGCCAATCCTTCCCCCGCTCCCAGCCGTTGATGACCCAATGACAAAATATGCTTATAAAATCTCAATATCTAAATAGTTTCTTTGCTTCTAAATCTGATGTATCAAAAGTAAATTACTATTTCTTGTTGAAAAATACTTTTCCCATCTAATGGCCCAAATCTTCTGTAAATAAACCCTCGCTTTCTCTTGCTATTCTTCCTCTTATTCTAGCTCTCATTCTCTTAATCTAAGCCAACTCTCTTTCACATATTACTGGCCCTTTCAATCTCTATTAGGATTCTTTCAGAATCTGTAACAATCCTTTCTTTCTACCTAACTTCTAGTTACATAAGAACCGTTACCAAGAAATGCTTTATCCACTTTTTCAGATAATATACAATTTCAGATAATAAAATAGTTAGATTATTTCTTAAATTTTCCTTATATTTTTCACAATTATCACATTAGCAATTATCAAAGTATCACAGGGTAAGTTCAATGTCCAGGTTGAAGCCTTTCACTTAATGCCAGGAATTACAATGCTAAAAAAAACACAGTGCATTTGTTATGAAAATACTATTGGAAGTGAATGCCAGGGTTCAAGCCCTGGTTCCACCACTGATTCGTTTTATGACTTTAGGCAAGTTACTTCTTTGCCTCAGTTTCTTTATCTGTAAAAGGTAATTAAGGTAATACCTATCATTTATTGTGAAAATTAAATAAGGAATAGCATTAAAATAGCTTACAGAATACCTGGCATGTTAGAGACCTTCAATAAATCGTATTAGGAATAGGAATGCTCAAAGTCCTCAAGTCAGAAAAAAAGATCATTAAATTCTAAGATAATTCTGATCAAAGCTACTCAAAATTCTTGTGGCTCAGAAGTAGATTGGAGACAACAGGAAAGTCACAGAAACTCACCATTTGAAGGAAGACAATATAATATCTATATTTTCTGCAAATTTTGGATTTTTATGGATGCAGATAAAAACTAAATTTATACACCCTATATATAAGTGGTTAAATTAAAACCATTTCCCAAAGTTTTAAACCATTTCCCATGTGCCCCAAAATACTCTGCTCTAACGTAGTATCACATACATTTCTGTTACGTTAGGATTAGACACAAGTTCTGTTTAGAAATGACTCCAAAAACAGTTTTTATATTTTCACACTGAAAATCAGTCAGATTTGTTTCAGTCTCAAGGATCTTGTGTTTATGTAAGATTAAATGAGCTCTGGTAGTGAGCTGCACTTTTTGTTTCTAAATGGGAAATGGGTTACTAGGGAAAAGCCATCACTTTTGCCTATTTGCAATTAAAATATAGAATAGGTTATATGATACAGGGCATAAAGTCCTTTACTGAAATTGGCATTATTTCCTTTACTATTATTCTGAGCAACAAAACTCATTTTCTCAGTGAATCAAGTTTAATGAAGCAGTGGAGCATAAGTCCCTATGGAAAAACACAAGGTTTTCTGGTAAGATTTCTCCAGAATGCACGTAGAACTAAATAATAAATTAACCAAATGAATACCTGGCAGAAATGTAAAGATTGGTAGCAAAACATGGATTATTATGAAGTTATCTCTAAGAGCAAACTTCAAATCAGTGTTATAACTCTTTTGCATAATGTTTGGGATACAACCTAAAGATTGAGATCTTTGAGTCTTATATACTTATTTGGTAGCAGCTAAACTGTGGGATAATAATCTCCACTTCTCTCCCCATCTTCTCTTTTTTTTTTTCCTTGAAACAAACAAAAAATACTATTTGCATCAAATTCCAGGACACTTATGGCACCATGCGTGTGAGTAAGCTTACGGGCAAATATCACACACATGCTGGCATGTGGCTCTTCAATGAGAATCTTCCTGCCTATGCAGCAGAAGGGATGAGAAGGGGGTGCCCCCTCAGCACAGGCCAGCCTTCTTGGACTTGTTCCTGTATTCACAAGAGAGTTCAGGTATCCAGACACTTTCATCTCTTTGGCGTTGGTTTCTGGCTTGCACATAATGCAGAGAGAAAAGCATTGCTTAGCTTTAACCTCATGTTCCAGCTCCATTTCTCAGTGAGCTATGGATTCCAGTTTAGAACATGCAACAAGTGAAAAATTAGAAGTACTCTTTGCTTTTCCATTTATCATTCTTCTTTGATATCTGCATATTCAGCCCTTTCAGGGAACACCTAGAGAGTTGTCTAGGGCAAAATGGAATTTGAACATTGCCGGGTCCCTTGGCTTAAGATCATTTTGCAAACATTATCATACTATGTAGAACAGTAGAAACAAAATATGCTTAAAAAAGAAAAAGAAAAAGTGGTGTGTTTCCTCTCTTTAAGTCTTTAATATCTACTTTGATATGCAGAGGTCTACAGTGACTGCAGAGCTCTAAAACAACTATTTGGTCTGGCAATCCCCAGACACAATTCTCAAGTTTTGTTAAAGTATTGTTGTGTGGTTTGCCTCTTTTTTTTTTGGTCAGAGGTTGGTGGGGAATGTAACGCTTGCTTGTGTTCCCTAGAACAACATGGAATATCAATGTTATAGAAATCTTCGGAGAGATTGTGAGACGCAGAAATTTGATACTCACTTCAGCTATATAATTAGACATCCAGAATCATCAGAACCAAGTTGAAAATCTTTACTAATTACTGGAAATAAGAAAAACCTCTATTTTCATCTCGAGGTTGAAGAAAATACACTCATTCTTAAAATTTCATGTAAATGCATCAGTTACATTTAGAAAAACAAAAAAAATACGCATTCTAAAAATTACAATTAAAAATGTGGTTATTTCAATGTATGTGCCTCTTAAAGTATACCCAGTTCAAGAGTAAGAAGATAAGAAAAGTCTTACCTCCCATCCCGATCCCAGTCATACACCTCTACTTTGATTGTTCTGTACATGGAAAAAAACATACACATAAAGTTACTTAGTAAGATCAAAATAAGGTATGGCCGAGAATTTAAAAATAAGTTGATTTTCTTAGGTAAAATAGTGTATGCTTGTACGTTTTACATATGAATTTGATGTTAACTTTGCTAATTTCATTACTACAATCCAATTCACATCTTAAAAGAGGCTTCTAAAATCTTCATTGATTCCTTAAAGAGAGTAAGAAGAGTCTACAGGGGAAGCATGTGCAGTTTGATAGAGCTCCTAGAAGGGATGGTGTGCACCCACTTCTCCACTCTTGAAAATTGCTGTCTTAAAGCAGTGTTTCTCAAACTCAGCATAGATCGGAATCATATGGGGGTGCACTTGTCAAAACATGGATTATTGGACCCTTTCCTGGAGTTTCTGATTAAGTAGGTCTGAACTGGAGCCAGATAATTTGAATTTCTATCAGATCAGCAGGTGATGCTGACTGATGCTGCTAATCAGGAAGAACATTATGAGAACCACTTTCTTAGGAAAAAATGAGTCCAGCTAAATACAGGAATGCTCTTACTAAATGAATAGAATATAAAGTGACATGATAAATTTCAAAGTAAACTTAATAACATATTGGTAATCAATAGTTCTATAATATGGGTTAATTAAATAGACTTTTTCTATCATACGTAACAAAATAAAGATTGGGATTTTTACTTTTTATTTGAGTTTCTTTTGGGATGGGTAAGGATTTTATATTATAATCATACAATAAAATTTCATAAGAAAAAAGAACTTTGATATTAAAAATTCTTCAGGTATATTATGGGAAAATCCTCAGGACCACCTTACTCAGGTAATTATAAAACATTAAAATTTCCTGTGCTACAACTATGGAAATTTTTTGAGTCAGCAATCATTAGTTCTACCACATAACATTTTCAAGAGTATTTCAGGGTTGATAATATATCTAAGCACAGTGTTGAAACTTTCGTGTTTCTACTTGTTTCTCTAGAAGGACTGTACCATAGAAAAGGCTAAGGCAATGAAGATTCTGAAATAACTTTTGAATAATAAATTAAAATTTAAAACTAATATTTAATGTATTTTTTGCATTTGCACATTTTCATTTTTGGAAAATAAGTTTAACCAAATTTTAATTAGCCAACTTATCCCTCTTCCCCAAATCTTTGTAAATTTTTTAAAAAGTTATTTGAAGATTTTTGAATAAATGGTCCTTCTTACCTGTCATAATCTCCATTACATAATGCTCTGACTGAGATCTTGAATGCTTGCCATACCGGATTCAGAGTGTTTTTGACAACTTCTGTTTTATGACAAATTGTAAAACTGTAAAGAGAAAAGTTTTCAGTTATTTGTATGATTTGATTATTTTAACTGATCTATTGTTTTAGTAGTCATTCCTCTATTTACTTTTTTGTTAAAAATAAATACTCAGTCACGCTGTTGCTGCTACATCACTTCATGAAAAGAGATATGTGATTTTAAAACCTGAATGATCAGCTCACCATAATCTACTTTGCGATAAATTTACCAAAGGCAATCTGAAAATTCAATAAATCCTAAAGCTATTTTGTAAACAATCTCTGTGAGCATTGTGGTGACACGCTGATGGAGTGAGAAATATCCTTGAGTCCCTAAGAATACGAAGGTCACCAGCAACTTTGAGAAGAGCAGCTGTGTTGGAGTGCTGGGAAGAAAAACCTGGTTAGAGTAGGTTTAAGAAGGAGAAGAGAAACTGAGGCATGGTGTGTGAACATTTTTTTAGTCTGGCTGTGAAGAAAAACAAAGAAATTAGAAGAATTTAAGGGAAAAAATGGATTAACTACAGGAAAAGTTTTGTTGTTATTACTTTCAATATTTATTTTCAACACGGAAGAAATAACAGCAAGGTTGTCTGTTAAAGGAAAAGATCTGGTAGAAAGGAAACCACTTATGATGCATGAGAGAAAAGTGGGAGCAATGCCTTTTAAGCAGATGAGAGTAGATGGGATCCTGGGCAACAGTGGAGAAGCTGCTGTTGAGAGGCAGACGGTCATTCTTCAAGAACATTCAGGAAGGCAGAGTACATGGGTTGACATTGTGTTAAGATCATGAGGAAGCTCTCCAATTGTCACCATTTTCTTATGAAAGAGGATGCATGATAATGAGCAAAGGAGGAGGATGAAGCATAAGTGATAAAGTGTCTGGGATAAAGAAAATGTTCGTAGATTAAGGAAAAGGAGAAGAATTCTCAGGGAGTGCCGAGAGCCCATTTAAGTTTAAAATCACATCATGAATCTGTAGAAAGTTCATTCAGTGTGTGGTTCTTTCTTTATCTAAACTGTTGGTTCTATATATCTAAAGTATTCCCAAGGGAAGGAAGACAGCAATTCACAATAAGGGGCAGAATTCATGGAGCCTTAAGCTCAGTTTTCTAATTCAAATTCCAGTGTCGTTTCCACAAAACCATTGAATCTTAAGACATCAATCAGTTCCTGGATATATGTTCTTCCTTCGTGAGAATTGATGCAGCAGTTCCTGAGCTAGAAACATTTAGAGTGATCTTCATTGAAACAATATATAAACATAGGCTTCTCAAGACCTAGGCCATGAAGTGTTTCAAATGCAAGTATCTAACAGTCACGGAACATGAAAATATTAATAAATCCCACAGTGAATAAACTCCCCCAACCCCCACAAAGAAATATCCCCTCTTTGTTAAATCTTTAAGTTCACTTACCTACTCTCAAGCAAGAGGGATTTGTTTCTATTAAGAGATAAGATGGAACATAATATTTTATATAAGGATCAAGTTTTTATTATAAGACTGATGGTATTATTGCCTTCTCCTTCCTGGTAGTATCCTCACCCATCTATGGAAACTCATGTCATTAAATTGACAGAGCCCAGGAAAATGTATTGTGTTCAAATGTTCTCAGAGGTGACTCACCTGAAGCAATTAGGAGTCACTGGGGGAATAGGCATTACAAGTAAGACAGAGGGGCAGACAGAGAAGACTCTTGGAAAGGTAATGAAGATGTTTAAAGCAGAGGAAGAAAATCAAAGGGGATAGGGGAAGCTGGAGGAGGGCTGTGGGGGCTCAGAACAGAGGGAAACAAATGAAACAAAGCAGAGTTACCAAAAATTGTCAAAAAATAGTTATAGAAAACAAATTACAGAGGGAAGGCAGAGCTGTATGTTGGTTTGTTTCAGAAACAAACAATATATTCATTAAGATGCATTCATAAAAATACAATACATTCTTAAAGATCTACAAAGGGAGTTTCTCCTCTTTCATATTCTAATCTATAGCAAGTCTTTGATACGGTGATAAATACAGATAGCTTGAAAGATAATAGCTAGATAGATAACAGGGAGAGAGAGAAAAAGAGAGAGAGAGAGAGAGAGAGAGAGAGAATGAGAGACCAGCTGACCATCTTCAGGCCAACATGTTCAACCATCTACTGACTTTTTGGCTTCTTTGCCTATGGTTAAATCAAAATTTCTCTTATATTCCCAATGTCACCAGCTGCAGTAATTAAATACTTTTGATACTTGAAACATTTCCTCTGAAGGAAGGGACATCCTTCTTACTGAGATATTTATGAGGCAAGTAGTCATTTATTGCCTATTAATCATTCTCATTTCTAATGTATTAGATATGATATATACAGCAAATCCTCACTGGTAAGCATTCCAGTCCTGGTGTAACCAGTAAAAATTCTGCCAGGAGTCCAATGTAGCTTTTCCTAACGTTCATAAGTATTTCTATATAATGTGTGTATGTATTACAAACGGTATTATAAGAAAATATATTTTTACTAAAAACCTGTATGATACTTTAAGTGAGGCCATTTACCAAAAATAACGATTCCAAAGGAAAAGTACTACCCAATCACAAATCAATGTCGTTACTAAATAAATGTCAAAGCAAGATATGACTATGAGATCATATAGTATTAAGGTTTTCAATTAATATTTCCAGTAGAAGTTAAGTTTTTCTCCTTCTTATGAAATAAGCCACAAATATACTAGGTATTAGGCAATTTTTAAAATAGTTTCTTAATAAAATAAATATTATAAATAAAGGTAGAATCTTTGCATTTAAAAATAGAGACAAAAAGTGAGGCATAAAAGCATCTGTATATATTCAAAATACAACAAAGCATACGCATGCATATATATACATAAAATATCTGGATCAAGCTGGCAAACTAGGTTTCTGTGTGTAAATGGAAAGTTTTCTGAAATGAGACATCAATTTTTAGAAAGTTTTTTCAAATTATTTGATATTTTTTGATTAGTCATATTTTTCTTAATGTTTAGATTTTATTTAATGAGTGAGTATAATTTTTAAAAGCATAGTAAATTTTCTAATGAAAGTATCACTGGTAGCATTAGATATGTGATAAAGTGAAACTTTACAGCTGCACAAATAATCTTTACAGAGAAAACTAATAATAATAAAAATAGAAAATTCAGGGAGCAAGTAGTTCATGAGAAAATTTTCATTCAAGAAATTCTGAATCATTCTTGAGGTTTTTCTCTATTTTTGAAATGCCTGGCCAAATATTATTTTCTTCACTCTCCAATATTTTTCATATGAATAAAATTAGTGTTCAGATGCATATGACATGCTGACATTTTTACCACCAAAAAAGAAGGGAAATATACAAAATCTAATAGTATAACGCTATGGCAAATATATCCAACAGTTGCTCAGCAGCTGCATCAACAAACATCTCCCAATAAGTAAACCATCATTTTAAACTGGCCAGTGCATTCATTTTAAACAGCAAACTTTCTACATTATGTAGTGTTTTATACTTATTACATAACACATTGAATAGTTTCATATATAAGTGTAGCAGTAGTGATAGATTTTTTGTCCATTCTATTCCCTTAATTTTTAATTTCCAAATAACATGGTCTCTTTAGTTATGTTACACATAGTTTTAAAAAAAGAAAACACTAACTATAACATAATAACAATATTAGCTAATGTTTAAGTTCTTCTTATGTGTTGGACAAAGTTAGAAATTTTTTTGTATAGTAACTAATTTAATCTGATCAACAACTCTGTGAGGTAGCTATGATTACTACCCCATTTTACAGGTGAGGAGAAAATGGAATCTCATGTAGGTTAAAAAGTTGCCTTAGTCCTATAGCTATTAAATAGCAAGGTTATTATTTAAATCTAGACAACAGAAATTAGCCATATTATTAACAACTAAACATTCTCACAAATACTAATAGTACAATATGAATCACAAAAAAAGCAGTCAAATATATTTTATAGTAGATCCATACAGATTAAATTATGGTGTATAACTCATAAAGACATATTCAAAAATTTACAGAAACTAGTCTAATCAGAACTGGCAAAAGTATTCAAATTACTAGAATATAATGAACATTTTCATTGAAAGTTGGATATTGGGGGGGAAAAAAAAAAGCAACCCATAAGCTCCACACCCTTCTCTAAGAAAATGGTTTAAGTTTAAATCTATAAAAAAATATATTTTTTTCAGCATTCAGGTTTTCACAAAATATAATTCTTCTATACTATTAAGTCAATTTTATAATTTTTGTTTTTTTTTTTTTTGAGACGGAGTCTCACTCTGTCTCCCAGGCTGAAGTGCAGTGGCATGATCTCGGCTCACTGCAACCTCCACATCCTGGGTTCAAATGATTCTCCTGCCTCAGCCTTCTAAGTACGTGGGATTACAGACACACACCACCACGCCCAGATATTTTTTTTTTGTATTTTTAGTAGAGATGGGGTTTCACCATGTGGGCCAGGCTGGTTTTGAACTCCTGACCTTGTGATCCACCCACTTTGGCCTCTCAAAGTGCTGGGATTATAGAAGTGAGCCACCGCACCCAGTTGTTATAATTTTATAAAAAGTAAAGAGGAAATATTTCCATGAAACTAGAAATTATTCATTTTAAGTATCAAAGCATATAAAATGTTTATAAAGTTGCACAATGAGATGCAAAAATCCCATTAACTTTTAAAATCTCAAACTATTTTACTCCTTTTAGTAATTTAATGAGCTTCCCTAAGAAAAATAGTTATAATTCAAGTGTCATTATAACCATATAATTAAAATGAATAAAAGACAAATCTACCTGCCATCTTCATTACTTCGATAAAATACAAGGAAAGGATCTGATTTTCCAAAGAAGTCCTTCTTGTCCAATTTGTTTGCACAAAATTGCATCAAAACAGCATCCTAGAAACAACATTAATAAAATAGTTCAAAACCTGGGCTATAAATAATTGGAAACTGCAGATCACAAACAAGGCTTGACAAGAAAACAAATTTACCATTTTAATGCAAATGGCCAAGTGTGGGAGAATCCCAGACAATATAAAATTGCTTTTTAAAGGACTACGGGACTTTAAAAATTTTGCTGGTAATTTTCATTCTAGGTACAAAACTATGACTTTTCAAAAAGTTTTAACATTTTCCCCTTGAAAAGTGGTATTAAGCTAGGTGACGCCAGGCACCCAATGTTATATATACAGGATCCTCATTCATATATTCAGTTATGCAGGTACACATTTTTAAAACAAACTTAAAAAATTCCTATTCATTAAAAAAATTTACTAAGTATCTACAACATACCTACTATGTATCAAATGTTGAGATGTACCAGATGATTAGATGGGGAGTAAGAAAGATAAACACTGACCACACAGTTTATAATCTAGGGACAGGAAAGTTCCTTCTTAACATATGCAAGTGTACTATAATAAATCAATAACTACATTTAAAAACAATTTTTATGATATTGGGCTTCAAGAAAAAAGTGCCCTCATTTTCTTCTGTAACTTGAATTACATATTTGCATGGTAATATGTAAAACTGAACAGGAAAGCTTAAAATGTTGGAAAGAAGTGTGATAAAGTAATTCAGATTAAACAAAGAGGTTACAATTTTGAACATTGCATGATAAAATGCCAACAATGTCTAAAAAAGCATTCTCTTATTAATCACTTCTTTATCTTACAGAGTCCATCTATACTTATTAAGGATACACCTAAATATTTTATTATTTCCTTTCAGTAATTCCAGAAGAGTATCTAAAACATCATGCTACCTTTGTTATTTGACTTTACTTTTAGCATATAGCTGTGATAACTTCTATCAGAGGAACATCTCTAATAGAGCAGGGAATATATTCTAGCCAGGCAAAGTGACAATATACATTTTGAAGAAAATTAAAATAAGTACAGAGGTAAGGACAATATGGACATCACTATCACCTCAAACCTCTATAGCATATCATGTTTCTTTTCAGATTTGAAGGTTAAAGAACAAAAAATTCTAACTATTAAAGAAGCAGTGAAATAATAATTCTGGAAGATCAAATTATAAAATCAAGAGCAGCATTGAAAAGCGCGAGCTGTTTGGTTTGGTTTGTTTATTTTGAATGCCCTTTCATTTCCATATATATTAAAATGCTGTTGGGAGAGAATGGCTTTCTAAGAACCCGGGGACATTCTAAGGACATTGTTCTTGTAGAAAAACATTACTCTTTACCACATTCTCCCAAAGCACCTGGACCAAAATATAAACTTCCAAGGAACATTTTGTATACTTAAGATGCATAATAAAAAATGAAATATATTTATTTCAAACAGACTGTGAACAAAACGTCAGAGATGTATTATTACTAAACTATGAACTTTTATTGGCTCATTGGTAAATGTAATACTAAATTTTTCAAATTATATTCCTTAAGGCTTGCAAAATGAACAACTGATTCAAAATAAAGATTTATTGCAATGCAGAAAATTATATAACCTTAGAAAATAATGTTCTTGTAATTACCCAGGTTAACAGCTTAGCAGGGATTAAGTGCTACATCTGTATCAAGCACAAAATAAATCTTGTTTGGAAGGAAAGGTATTTATGTACTTTTAGAAATACACACGCATCACTGCAAAGTTTTGTTTTGTTTTTATGCCTTATGCTTAATGTCACGAGATACATTTTTAAAACCTCTCTTTAATACTCTACATATAAGGAATGTTCTATTGAATAAAGCCACTTGTACATTTCACAGGCATTTCCAACAGGTTTAAATCTGAACATTTAATATCTGTCCAGAAACTTGCTTCTCCTATAATTTCCCCAGCTTATTAGTGGCGTTGTCATTTACTCAAGTGCCCAAGGAAGCCATTCTTAACTGTTCTCTTTCCCTGACCCTTTATCCAATCCACCACAAGTTGCACCATTTACCTCTAAAATTTTGCTCAACTCTTTACTTGGGCTCCACTGCCACCGCCTTATTCCGGTTTCAATATTATTTCTCATCCAGACATGTACAGTGACATTTATTCATTACTCCCACTTCCATTCTTTGATGTATCCAATCCATTCTCCATTCAGCAGACAGAGTAAGATTCTTGAAACATGAAAATTTCATGTTGCTCACAAATTAAAATGCTTTAAGGCTTTCTCTTGTGTTTAGGAAAACTGCAGAACCTTTAACATGGTCTACAAAGGTCAACATCAAATGGGCTCTGAGCAGCCTTTTCCACCTTCATCTGGAAAAGTTTACCTCAGTCATCTTCCACTGCTCATCCCTGGCCGTCTCACATCAGACCCACACATGTCTTTCCCACCTCAGGGCCTTACATGGCTGTGTCTGCTGGAATTCTTATCCTTGGGCTGGCAAACAACTACTCCTTTAGGACTTAGCTTAAATGTCACTTTCTCAAAGAGGCCCAGTGATCCCCGCGATGCTTAATATAAATTAGATCCCTACTGTACTCTCTCATAATATATTTGAATCACTTGGCACATATCATGACATATTTTCCCTGCATAGTCAGCTGACTAATGTCTCGCTTTCCCACAAATTATGTGTTCATCAAAAGCAAGGACCAGGGTTGAAGGTTGTGCTGTTGTGTTTTGTATTGCTTTTTTTCTTGCCATTCTATTCTAAGCATTCATTCCAAGGACATTATAACATTTTGTAAACACTGTTGAATCAATCAATCAGTAAAAACAAAAAATATTCTTTGTGAAACATTTCAGGCTACTTTTAAAATACTACATGAAAGGCCAAGCATAGTGGTTCACGCCTGTAACCCAAGCACTTAGGGAGGTCAAGTGGAGGTTGGATCACTTGAGTCTGGGAGTTCAAGACCAGAATGGACAACACAGCAAGACCACATCTCTACCAAAAAAAAACCATTTTTTTAAATTAGCCAGGTGTGGTGGAACATGCATATGGTCCCAGCTAGGAGGGAGACTAGGCGGGACAATCATTTGAGTCCAGGAGTTCAAAGCCTGCAGTGAGTCATAATTGTGCCACTGAACTTCAGCCTGGGTGATAGAGTGAGACCTTGTCTTAAAAAGTGAAGATACACTCCCAACAAAACTTCTAAACTACATTAGTTTGTACTATGGCATTTAATGAAGTATAAAATTAGCATTTGAATAAAACTATGTCAAAATAAGACAATTAGGACTATTACACTACAAATAAATATTTGTGTTATGACTTATACATCTCTTAAATGCTACCATTTCTGTGGCATCAGTTATGTCAGTGTCCTTGCTCAGGTGCCAGCTGTGACGGGCATCGAGTTGGGGTCACCACCTGAGATGCTGATCACCACCTACGGAGGTCTGTCCTGCAGACCCTGACTTAATGACCTGATGAATGAATGCACTCACACACACTAGAACACAGTTCTAGTGGGCTAGGGATGGTCATCAGCTGCTTTTAGAGGGTATTTGCAGCTAAGTGACAACGACTCCCTGTCCTTCTCACATTTATTCAGTATAGATTTAATAACAGAGGTTCTAAGTCAACACTCTTGTGGATAATTAATGTGGTTAAAAGAGTGGTTTTACAAATGATAAAAGGTCTTGGTTCTGGGGCCCAGAGTAAACACCATTTACAGGTAATTCCCCTTTGACCTTCCCCTGAGAGGACCATCCAGCATAAAGTATAAATAAGTAAACAGAGACAAAGGAATGTGGGGTAAACAGACTTAACCTGGGAAGCTTTATTATCCTAATCACACCATATGACTTAAAATTCGAATGTAGTGAACTGGCTGTGTTCAGCCTGTTCATTAAAACCTTTTGGCCTTCCAAAAGGTTTGAGACTACAATCTTCCAACTTTCTCTAATATTTCCCTAATATTTTGCCAGCCTCACTGAGTGAATCCCAACACATTTCTTTCCTGCAGAGTATCCATCTAAGGGAAGTAGTAATAATATTCACACTTCTAGAAGAAAACAGAGTCTTGTGATATTGGCCTTGTGTGTTATTTCTTGTATATGATACCAAAAGCATAGGCCACAAAAGTATAAATACACATGGGACTGCATCTAACTGCAAAGTTTCTGCTCAGCAAAGAAAATCATCAGTAGAATAAAAAGGCAACCTACAGAATGAGAGAACATATTCTGTGGTTGCTATGGCTTGTTTGTCCCCTCCAAAGCCCATGTCAAGATTTGATCCCCAAAGTAACAGTACTGGGAGGCGGAGCCCCATGGAAGGTGTTTGGGTTATGGGTGTGGATCCCTCATGAATAGGTTGGTGCTGCTTTCACAGTCTTGAGTGAGACTGGATTAATTCTCTCTGAATGAGTTCATTCTCTTGTGAGTGGGTTTTTATAAAGCTAGGGTGCCCCTCAGGTTTCCCTCTATTCACAAATGTCTGCTTCCACTTTCACCTTCTCTGCCACATTGTGAAATAGCATAAAAGCCCTTACCACAAGCCAGCACCATGCTCTTGAGCTTCTCAGCTGGTACAACAGTGAGCTATCTCTTTTAAAAATAAATTACCTAGTCTCAGATATTCTTTTATAGCAACACAAAATGGACTAAGATACTGTATATCATAAAGGTTAATTTCCAAAACATATAAAGAACTCCTACAAACTCAATAGCAAAAAAATTAAAATAAATAAAAATGAAAATAGAAAACCAACCCAATTTAAAAATGGGCTAAGAAACTGAATAAGCATGTCTCTAAGAACATACAAATGACAAAAACATATATGAAAGGCGTTCACCATCACCAATCATCAGAGAAATGCAAATCAATACAAAAGATTAGCTGACATCTTTAGAATGCCTATTATCATAAAACAAACACAAAAGGAAGAAGTGTCAGTGAGGCTGTAGAGAAAAGAAAACTCTTGTACATTGTTGGTATGAATGGAAATTAGTGCAGCCACTATGGAAAATAGTAGGAGGTTCCTCAAAACTTAAAAGCAGCACTACCGTATGATCCAGTCATCCTGCTTCTGGGTATATATCCAAAGAAAGAGACTGAAATCAGTATCTTGAAGAGTTATCTGCACTCCCATGTAATTGTAGCATTATTCAGAAATAAGTCAAGATATTGAAGCAAACGAAGTGCCTATCAACAGATGGATGGATACAGAAAACGTTACACACACACACACATATATTATACACACACACACACACACACACACACATATATATATATAAAACAATGGAATATTATTCAGCCTTAAAAATTAAGAACATCCTTCTATTTACAACAAGATAGATGAGCCTAGA
>NW_016107792.1:239634-259100 GCF_001604975.1 Cebus imitator
CTGTATAAGTGAAATAAGGCAAACACAGAAAGATAAATACTGCATGTTGCAACTTACATGAAGATTCTAAAATAATCAAAATCATAGAAGCAGGAAGTAGAATGATGGTTTCTAGGGACTGAGGGGAAGAAGAGACTGTAAAGCATTATCAAAGAGCACAAAATTTCAGTTATATGAGATGAATAAGTCATAGAAAGCTACTATATACAATACAGTACTTATGGTTAACAATACTGCACTGTATATTTAAAAATAGAGGGTACGCCTTATGTTGTTTATTATCACAAAAAAAATAAGAATAAATAAATAAGCATTGTAGGAGGAACCACTGGAAGTGACTAATATATTTATGACATAGATTGTGGTGATGGTTTCATGGGTATATATCTATCTCCCGACTCACCATGTTGTATACATTAAATATGTGCAGCTATTTGTATGCCAATTATAACTTAATAAACTGGTTTTAAGAAAGATATTGTCATTTTACAAATGCATATATTAAATCTCCAACAATATAACCTCACTCAGCTGACTAGTGAAAAAGGCAAGACTAAAGTTTAGGTGTCTTGACTTCAAAGCCTATGTTCATTGCACAAGTTAATAACTGACAACTTGTTTTAAAGAAACAAATATGTGGATTTTTATAATGTTGTGGGTGAATTAAAATCATGACATTCAACATTCTCAATAATAATGCCCCATACTTTTAATATTCGCTGAAGTATAAATTTAAAAAGCATCAACTCTTCTGAAGAAACTATGAACATTGCTTTGAGTACACTTGTGCATTCTACTATACTAATATAGCAATGAAATACTATTTCAAGTTTATTAGTATTAATGATGATGCTGATGCTCAATAAGGCTGTAGCTAAGAATTAGGACATAGAAAACATAAGATGAAGTGACACCAAGATTTTAAACAACATTGATAAAATATTAGATCTATAATTTCTAATTATAAAAAATATGCGTTGACTCACTGAAAGATAATTCCAGAGGTTCTTATAGAATTAATAGTAAAAAGAGGTATAAAAATACCTAGAGTGCTAAAAGACACATTCCGTTTCACTTACCAGGAACTGGTAAAATAATTTTCCAGGCTCTTCCAACAATGAGTAGAACATCCTAAATATCTTCTATTTTCAGAAGTGTTTCAGAATAACTCTGAAAGTAGAAGATACTTAGGATGCAGCCTGTCCATACTCAACCTATGCCCATGGTATCTTGGTTCTATTTTGAAATAAAACTGATAATACTGTATTCATGGCATATTTACACAAAATCTGCTTAATAAACTCAAGATTTTGACAAAATAGCATGTTAATATCACCATAAAGAACATGTATCTTATGGACTGTGAACTTCTTTTTTCTTTCCTTTCTTCATGCAAAACATATATTATCTTAAACATTTACAAATTGAGACAAGTACAAACAAGGATTAGATAATATAATTGAAAAAAAATCATTGTATCATTTTTAACTAAAAAACCAGGATGATAGGTAATATCTCTGCCTTTAAATAGTTATGCTATATTTTCTAAGGCATTGTTTAGTATACGCAGACTACTTATGTATATATTATATTATCAAACTTAATGTTATGGTGGTTGATTGCCAGGACTGGAAGATCTTTTTAAAATAGTCTAGTGATTAGTTCACATTTTTTTGTTTTTTGCCCTTCAAATATGAAAAGTAAAACTCAGAGTAGTCAAGTGTCTTAATAAGACAAAGTACAAATGAGTAGCAAACTAAAACTTAACTTGAGTCTGATGGTCTTTAACAGCATTATATGTGGACATGTTTGGGTATTTATAGATGAGAAAACTGAGGCTGACATGACTGTGACATGCCCAGGGGGACAAGAACAACGAGAAGAATAGGAAGGTTTCAATGTACATATTATTTATAATGACTTAAATTTCAATATTGGTGTTTAATTATTTATACTCACCTGTTGTAGTTTCTATTGTTATCTCACTGTTCTACCCCCACCCCCAGAATCCCAAAGGTATGTAATAAATTAGAATATCCAGTTTATAACATTTGCTGACAAGTAATATCATATGATTTCCTGAGCATATTGTCTCAGCTATCTATCTGTCATCTATCTATATTTTAGAGATACAGAATGTGTGTGTGTGTGTGTGTGTGTGTATACACACACACACACACACACACACACACACACACACAGACACATAAATACATACATGAATGAGACAGGGTCTTGCTCTGTTGCCCAGGCTGGAGTGCAGTGGCACAACTAGAGCTCACTGTAGCCTTGAACTCAAGGGATCCTCCCACTTTGGCCTCCCAAAGTGCTGAGATTCCAGGCATGAGCCACCATGTCTGACCAGAAACGTATTTGTATAAGAAAGCCACAGAATTTATCTAAAAGTTAAAAAGGCAACTTCTTGAGATAATAAAATAAGCTATGGTCTCTATATAAAAACTATGGTCAATATCAACATGTTAAGCTTTTGGTATTTGGGGTGAGTTTCTGTTCCTGCAATTAAAAATAAAGAGCACTAGAGGTATAATCTAGGGAAAAATTTTTTCCTCTGGAAATACCAATTCCCAGAGATCTGCTGGCCCACATTAAACAGGTGATATTGACTTCAGATTCAGCTAGCCACCATTACTTTCAGTGTGGAGTGTCATAGCTATCACCCCATTTCTTGACAACAGTGAAATCATTAAACACGAGTCAATGGGTTCATCAGCAAATCACAACTAAAATTAGCAGTCTTCTAAAAATACAGAGTATGCACTCTATGCAATCATACTGCTAGCTGGAGTGGCAGCTAATCATTTCTCCAGATGTGGACTTCCCAAGCTAACAAGAGATGGAACCAATATGAATTCTGAATTAATTAAATCAGAAAAATTGGGGAAAATATGTTATACAAAAGGGCTAAACTCAAATGACAAGAAATATTCCTTCAAAATTATATACAAGTCTTCAATGGTTTTACAGTAATTAAACTGATTGGTATAACTGACAATGCCTTATACTAATGCTTAAAAAGCAGTATTGATATTAGGTTTTAATACTTCAATTTTTAAAAAAGGTTATTAAAATAATTCACTATACTTTTCAGATTACGAAAAACTCTCTCTGGTCACAAGACTAAGTATCTAAAATGATATTTTATGGATTATAAAATTGTATAATACTTTTTCTACAATCACTTAAAAATTAATTAGTTAAGTACAATTTTAGATATAGCATTTGAAGTATGAAAATTTTTCTAAGCCAAAGACATATTTACTTACCCTGCAACAGTTTAATTCTTCTGCCGTAAGTATGATTATACCACATTTCTTCCCTGGAATTCCTCTAAAACAACAAAAATATATTTATATACATTATTATGTTATAGTAATACATATAAATTTATATATCTTTTTTTTTTACATAATCTAATAAAGAGCATATAATAATAAAAGGGTTCTTTCCTAACAAAATATATTTTGAATAGGTGGGATTACAGGCCTGACTAAATTTTGTATGTTTTTTAGTAGTGACAGGGTTTTGCCATGTTGGCCAAGCTGGTCTCAAACTCCTGACCTCTGGTGATCCATTCCCCTCAGCTGCCCAAAGTGCTGGGATTACAGGCGTAAGCTACCACACCCAGGCCCCAATGAGGCTAAATTTTAACATAACTTTAAACATGTCAATCCTCTCCTCAAGAGTCTTCAATATCTCTGTATTGTCTAATATATAATAGTTATGCATCACCTAATTATGCTTCAATAAACAACAGACTGCATACACATGGGTGGCCCCATAAGATTACAATGGAGCTGAAAACTTTCTACTGCCTAGTGATGTAGTATCAGCATAGAGCATTACTCATGTGTTGGTGTGATACTGGTGCAAACAAATCTACCGGTCATACAAAGTATGTACAGTCCATATAGCAAACATCAACTATATTACATAACACAACTATGTTATATATTTTCTATACTATACTTTTTATCATTATTTCAAAGTGTATTTCTTCTACTCAAAAAGAAGAAAGAAAAGAAAAGAAAAGAAAAAGCTAACTGTAAAAACAGCCTCAGTTAGGTCCTGCAAAAGATCTTCCAAAAGAAGCCACTGTTGGCCAAGTATGGAGGCTTACTCCTGTAATCCCAACATTTTGGGAGGTCAGGAGTTCAAGACCAGCCTGGCCAACTTGGTGAAACCCCATCTCTATTAAAAATACAAAAATTAGTCGGGCATGGTGGCAGGCATCTGTAATCCCAGCTACTCAAGAAGCAGACGCCGAGAATCGCTTGAACCTGGGAGGCAGAGGTTGCAGTGATCTGAGATCACACCATTGCACTCCAGCCTGGGGGACAAGAGTGAGACTTCATCTCAAAAATAAAAAAAAGAAAGAAAGAAGTCACTGTTATCACAGGAGATGGCAGCTCCATGCATGTTATTGCCCCCAAAGACCTTCCAGTAGGACAAGACGTGGAGGTGGAAGACAGGGATACTGAGGGTCCTGACCCTGTATAGGCCTAGGTATGTGTTTGTGTCTTAGTTTTTAACAAAAAAAGTTTAAAAAGTAAAAATAAATTAATAATTTAAAAACAGAAAAAAGATTATTGAAGAATATAAAGAAAGAAAACATTTTTGTACAGCTGTACAATGTGTGTTTTAGATATTATTAAAACATTTTTTAAAGTTTAAAATATTATAAAGTAAAAACATTATAGTAAGTTAAGGTTAATTTATTATCGAAGAAAGAAAAATGTTTTAAAAATATTTAGTATAGCCTAACTATATAGTGTTTATAAAGTCTACAGGAATATAATGTCCTAGGTCGTCACATTCACTCACTGCTTGCTCAGACTCACCCAGAGCAACTTCCACTCCTGTAAGCTCCATTTGTGGTTAAGTACCCTATAGAGGTACACCATTTTATAACTTTTATATCTTATTTTTTACTGTCTCTTCTATGCTTACCTACATTTAGATACACAAATACTTATGCTACAATTGCTTAGAGTATTCAGAAGGTAACATGCGTTACACATTTGTAGCCTAGGAACAAGAGATAATACATACCATATAGCCTAGGCATGTAGTAGTTAGACCAGGGGTCTTCAACCCCAGGGCTGCACAGCAGTAGGTGAGTGGCAGGCACCAGCAAGCTGAGCCTCATCTATATTTACAGCAGCTCCCCATCACTGGTATTACTACCTGAGCTCTGCCTCTTGTCAGGTCAGCAGCGGCATTAGATTCTCACAGGAGCGTGAACCCTATTGTGAACTGTGAGGCATCTATGTTGTACACTTATTAGGAGAATCTAATGCATGATGATCTGTCACTGTCTCCTATCACCCCCAGGTGGGACCGCCTAACTGCAAGAAATGAAGCTCAGGGGTCCCATTGATTTTTACATTATGGTGAGTTGTATAATTATTTCATTGCATATTATAATATAATAATAATAGAAATAAAGTGCACCACAAATGTAATGGTCTTGAATTTCAGGATGCACTTGAATCATCCCAAAATTATCCCCAACCCCACAGTGTGTGGAAAAATTATCTTCCACAAAACTGCTCCTTGGTGCCAAAAACGTTGGGGACTGCTGGGTTAGACCATCTAGGTTTGTGTAAATGCACTCTATGATGGTTGTACAACAATGAAATCACCTAAGGAAACATTTCTCAGGAAATATCCCTGTTGTTAAGTAGTGCATGACTATTTAACAAAATGCTCCTATGGTTTCTAAGTTTTCTACTACATTATTAAAATCTATCAAAAACCTTGGGTTTCACTGTTTCCCTCTCCTTTCATCAAGTTGGGGACATTTTGTGCTTATTTCTTCTTTGTGTTCATTCCCAAGCTTTGACGTATTATAGCTTGTTACCTGTCCCCAATTTTGCCTCAAACTTTCCATATCCCCAGATGAAGTTCCATTTGTTTCAAGAAAACCTTATCCTAGGTGGCCTTACACAAAGCTCAGCCATTTCTGTATTCCTACTGATGTTAAAGTCAGTACAGTAAGGTTTAGCACTTAATTATTCCTTAACTGTTAAAATCACAAATAGTTAACCTTTCTTTTCTCAGGTTGATTATGCTTACTATAAGAGCAATTTTCATGACATAAACCTCTTGTAAGCACAGGGTTAAATGTCTGTATACAGCAGGTGTTTCGTCTGTAAGTAGGTACATAATATACAGTCATGCATTGCTTAATGCTTGTTTCCACCATATCTTTACTCTTAACCAGGGTAACTGCAGAAGTCAAGATCTTCCATTTTCCCTAAGTCCTTATGACTAAGAACTCAATTCATATAACATTGCACATTTTGTTTTATATTATTGCATTATTTTAAGCATCTTTCCAGCATCCTTAATCAGTTAATTTTTCTAGTCCAGTTATACCTTTCTCTTCTTCTTTCCATTTGTGAACTATGAGTTTAATATTTTCCATTTGTGAACTATGGAAAACTAAACATCCTATCAACCTGTACACACTTTAAAATGCTGAATAAAATATGCAAAGATCTTTATAAATGCTAGGATAACTTGGCCAGAAAGTAAGGATCAATCAGAAGCTGAAAGTGAAGTTGGAAAGATAAACTGAACACTGAATAATTTGATCTTAGGCTTCTGCCTTGCATGGTTACTTAGGGTACAAAACTTAAAAAACAAGAGGAGGTAGGACTCACAAGGTGGGAAATTCAATAAAAAGTCAATCCACAGCATTAAAGCTTATATCTCATTAACTAGATTGCCTGACGGTAGCATGAGTTACATATAAACATCCACTTTATGGGCCTAAAAAATACATCATGGCCTTAAAAATGTGGTGATGAATGAAAGAGAAAAAAATGTGTCCTAATAATTTAGGGCTCAACCAGGCTTGCTGCCATAATTGACACCATTTGAGTAGTTACCAAAACTTCAAACCAAGAATTACATTTAATTCAAGCAGCTGTGGGTGCCTAGTAAATGCAAATCCTCTCTAGAAGAGTTTGGCTTCAAATTACATTTCAAAATATCTCACATTTAAAGTTTTAAAAGTAAATATGAAGCTCGTTTTACAATATCAAAAAATACACAAGGAAAAATGCACCCACCGAGAATTAGAATCTCCAAAACAACAGGTTGCAGAATCAAACACAGATTTAGAATATTGTAAATATTATGAATAGTATACAAAATATAAATATTTACAATATATTTAAAATGTAAAGAGGAAATGGAAATATGAATAACTAGCAAAGGATTATAAAAAGCAAACAAGAATATTTGGAACAGAAGAGAGAGCCCAGAAGTAAATCCAAGCAGTCATTGCCAGTGCTGATGTCCAGGCACATTTCCCCTATGTTCTCTTCCAGGAGCTTTATTGTTTCTGGTCTTATGTTTATGTCTTTTACCCATTTTGAGTTGATTTCTGTGTATAGTGTAAACTAAGGGTCCAATTTAAATCTTTTACATGTGGAAATCCAGTTTTCTCAGCACCATTTATTAAAGAGACTAACTGCTCCCCATACTGTCCTCCTGGTGCTCTTGTAAAAAATTAGTTGGCTATATATGTTTGGATTTGACAGAGGAGAAGAGAGAATCAGTAAACTGAAAAACAGTGTAAATGAACTATCCATAATGCAGCATGGAGAATCAGACATGGGAACTGTTATGAAGAGGTTTTGAGTCACAGAGTACAAAGACAAAATCTCTAATACATGTTTAATCAAATCCAGTAGAAGAAAGACTAAATAGAGCAGATGAAATATTTGAAGAGATAATGACCGGGAAACGTCTAGAAACGGTGAAACACCTCAATTTCCAAATTCAGAAAGCTTAATGAATCCAGTCAGTATAAATAAAAATAAATTTATACTTGGGCACATGACAGGAGCATGGAAAAACATGAAAGATGAAGAATATATCTCTAGAGGAACCAGAAAGAAAAGACAGAGGATGTACAAAGATATAATCTACAAAGATTTAACTAAGAGCTGACTAGGTGGAAACAACACTGGAAACCAAAAGATAATTGAAACAATATCTTCAAAGGTTTGAAAGAAAATAATTGTAAATATAGGATTGTAAACAGTAAAGATCTATTCTAAGAACAAGCATAAACCACAGATATTTTGAAACAATTAAGAAATAATACATTGTATATCCAAGGATCCTTGCTTGAGAAGTTTCTAAACAATGGGCTTCAAATTGAAGTAAATGATCACAGATGGAAAATCTAAGATGAAAAAAGAAAAAATGAGAGAAACCAAGGAACTAGTAAATGTGTGTTAATCTTAAATCAGTAACACTATTGTTAAAAACTTAAATAACAAATAGGAATAATAATGACAGCATTAATCAGCAGAATGATAATTTAAGTTAAAGCCTTCTCATGATCTCTAATTGTTCAGGAAGAAATTAAATACACTGAGAAAATAGAATTTCATAAAAAATGAGTAAATATGTTTAAAAACTTTGAGGAAGCAATTATTGAAGTACTTTATAATTTCAAGGTTAGAAACCAAAATTGTGAAATGATGCTTCTAAAATTCAATCAATTCAAAAGAAACTAAGACTAAAGGATGGGGCAGATGAGAAGCACTAAGACGGTGACAGAAATAAGCCTAGAGAAATAGTTACCAAATTAAATGTAAATGAACTACATGCTCCAGATTAAATGCAAATATTGTATGTAATTCTATAAAAATTAAATTTAGCCATTAACTATTTAAAATTGATAACAAAATTTGAGTCAGAAAATTCAAAAGAAAAGAATGGAAAGATATCTCGGCAAAAAATAAAACTAATTCTAATGAAAATCATTGTACCTAAATTAATAGCATATACACAGATTTTAAATTGAAAAGGGTTGCAAGAAATAGTTACTGTGTAATGACAAATCATTCAATTAATTGGGAACATATAGTAACCTCAATACTGCATGCATCTACTATTATAGTTCCAAAATACATAAAGCAAAATTGATACAACTACAAAAAGATACATACACAAGTATGCTGAAAAATTTCATGGCAAACACCCTTGGCAAAGTGATCAAGATTAATATCACCAGTGATAAGTCATATTAATATGTATTCCTGATAGAATGTAAGGAGAAATTCATTTCACTCCTGTGGCCTTCTCCCCAAATCCTTAACTCCAATCTAACCATGAGAAAAACATCATACAAACCCAAATTTAGGGACATTCTACAAAGTACCTAATAATTCCTCAAAACTATCAAGTTCATACAAAACAAGGGAAGACTAAGAAATTGTCACATATCAGATCAAAAGAAAGTTTATATCCTGAAATGAATTTTGGAATATAAAATGAACATTAGTGAAATAATGAATAAAATTCAAGTAAAACTTGAAATTTAGCTAATAGTAATATATATACCACTGTTGTCCTTCTAGTTGTGACAAATGTATTAATGCCATGGTAACACAAGATGTTAATGTTAGAAAAAAAAAAACAAACTGGTGTGACAGGAATACAGGAACTTTCTGTACTATTGTTGTAACTCTTCTATAAACATAAAACTATTCTAAAATAAAAAGTTTACTGAAACAATGTAAATTTAAAAAAAGACAAAGACAGGCTAAAAAACTATTTCAGGGTAAAAGAAACTAGAATTAAAACAACTAATCTCAATTATGATTCTTTTTTTAAAAAATTGTGATTCTTAATTAAATTTCAGAAGAGAAAAATATACCTATAATGACATTATTGGTATGGCTGTTGAAATGTGAGTGATGCATAATTAGATAATATTACTGTATCATTGTGAAATTTCCTGATTTTGAGCATCATATTGTGGTTATGTAAAAGAACATTCTTATTAAGAAATTCACTTTCAAGTATTTAGAAGATAGAACCCACTTTTTTTTAAACAATGTCTCCAACTTACTCTCAAATGACTCAGAAAGAAAAATCTAGAATACGAAGCAGAAAGAGAATGAGAAAGAGGGTAAAAAAATGAATAAAGTTAGCTCCTGATGAAAGTAAACAGGAGGTTTTGAACTACATTTGCTTTTTTTTTTTTTTTGAGACAGGGTCTCACTCTGTCACTCAGGTTGAAGTACAGTGGAGTGATCACAGCTCATTTCAGCCTCAAATTTCTGGGCTTAAGCAATCTTCCCACCTCAGCCTTCCACGTAGCTAGGAATACACATACATGTCACCATGCTGAACTAATGTTTTTTCATTTTTTTAGAGGCAGGGTCTCACTATATTGCCCTGGCTGGGCTCAAACTGCTGGGCTCAGGCAATCCTCCTGAACTGGCCTCCCAAAGTGCAGGAATTGCAGGCATCAACCACCCCACCTTGCTTATTCTTGCAACTTTTACATACAATTGAAATTATACCAAAAGAGAAAGTTACCAAAAAAGATCGATTTTAAAGATCATTTCTCATAAGTGTATTCTTACGTTTTGTGAAACATAAAAAGAATAATAAAACTCATCCACATTACAGTTAAACATAATCTGAAGAGAATTATTAGAGATGTGTGATCCTTAAAATTTTAGTACATAGGTAAGACTGGTGGAAGGCAGAGCAAGATGATGAAATAGAGGGCTCCACTAAACATCCCGCCTGCAAGGACAGCTATATTTTAATGACTATCTACACACACACACACACACAAGCACCTTCATAAGAACCAAAAATCAGGTGTGCATTCACAGTACCTAGCTTTAACTTCAGATCATCGGAAGAGGCACTAAAGAGGTAGGTAGGAAAATCAGTCTTGAATCACGAACGTCACCCCTCCCTAATACCCCTGCAGCTACACTGTGGTACCGAGAACATTTCTGTCCGCTGCGGAGAGGTGAGTGCAGCAATTGTTAGGCATTGAACTCAGCTGCCGTTATAGCAGAAAGTAAAACCAGCCCAAACTCAGCTGATGCCCACCATCAGAGGGAGCATTAAAACCAGCCCTAGCACAGTCACACAGTCCTAGTGATAACAGCCAAAGAAGGGCTTGTCACTGCATCACAAGCTTCAGGTGGCTCAGAACAGAAAAAGACGCTGTTTGTTTGGGAGAAAGTAAGGAAATAGAATAAGAGTCTTTGCGAGGTAATCCAAATAATTCATACAGCTCTTGTCCAAGACTATCAAGGCAGTTTCTCTACTAGTCTGGAAGAACCACAGCATTTGGGTGCCCCTAAAGTAGGTACAGTTTAGATCACAACACTCAAGTTTTCTGAAATATTTGGAAAGTCTTGCCAAGAACAATGGGTGCCAGCAAGCCCAGACAGTGAAGACTAAAATAAATACGTATATTTTAATGCTTTAATGTTCAATTAACATCTACAAGTATCAAGACCATCTAGGAAAACAAGACCTTACCAAATGAACTAAACAAAGCACCAGGGACCAATCCTGGAGAAACAGAGATATGTGAGCATACAGACAGAGAAGTAAAAATAGCTGTTTTGAGGAAACTCAAATTCAAGATGACACAGAAAGTAATTCAGAATTCTATCCAATACCTTTAACAAAAAATTAAAATAATTTAAAAGACTCAAACAAAAATTCTGGAGCTGAAAATACAACCAGCATACTGAAGAATGCATCAGAGTCTTTTAATGGCAAAACTGATGGAGCAGAATAAAGAATTAATGACCTTGAAGACAAGCTATTTGAAAATAGACATTCAGAGAAGACAGAAAAAAGAATAAAAAACAATAAAGCATGCCTACAGAATCCACACACAAAAAAAGCCCCCAAACAGCAAATCTAAAAACTATTGGCCTTAAAAAGGAAGCAAAAAAGAGACAGGAGTAGAAAGTTTATTCGATGAGATAATAGTGAGAACTTCCCAGACCTAGAGAAAGATATCAATATCCAAGGATAAAAAAGCTATGTAACACCAAGCAGATTTCACCCAAAGAAAACTACCTCAAAACATTTAATAATCAAACTTCCAAAGGTCAAGGATAAAGGAAGGATCCCAAAAGCAGCAAGAGAAAATAAATGAACACCATACAAAGGGGATCCAATATGTCTGTCAGCAGACTTTTCAGTGGAAACCTTACAGGACACAAAAGAGTGGCATGACATACGTAAAATGCTGAAGGAAAAACAATTTTTACCCTAGAATAATAAATCTTATGAAAATATCCTTCAAACATGAATAAGAAATAAAGATTTTCTCAGACAAACAAAAGCTTAGGCATTTCATCAACACAAGGCCTCTCTTATAAGAAATGCTAAAGAGAATATCTCAGTCATAAAGAAAAGGACCTTGCCTTGTGTGGTGGCTCATGTTTGTAATCTCAGCACTTTGGGACCTGAGGTGGACAGATCACTTGAGGTCAGGAATTTGAGACCAGCCTGGACAACATAGTGAAACCCCCTCTCTATTAAAAATACAAAACGTAGCTGGGTGTGATGACATGTGCCTGTAGTCCCAGCTATTCAGCAGGCTGAGGCAAAACAATTACTTGAACATGGGAGGCGGAGATTGCAGTAAGCCAAGATTGTTCCACTGCACTCCAACTTAGGTGACAAAGTGAGACTCAGTTTCCAAAAATAATAATAATAATAATAATCCTTTATTGAAAAATAAGAAATCATCTGAAGGTACAAAACTACAAAACCCACTAATAGTACTAAGTACATAGAATAACACTATAACTTGTAACTGTGGTGTATAAAATAACCTTAAGTAAAAAGACTAAAAAATTAACCAATCAAAAAAAAAAAAAATGATATGGTTTGGCTGTGTCCCCACCCAAATCTCATTTTGAATTGTAGGTCCCCATAATTCCCATGTGCTGTGGGAGGGACTCAGTGGGAGGTAATTGAATCATGGAGGCAGGTCTTTCCCAGGCTGTACTTGTGATAGTGGGTAAGTCTTAGAAGAATTGATGATTTTATAAAGGGGAGGTCCTCTGCACATGTTCTCTCTTGCTTGCCACCATGTAAGATATGACTTTGCTAGTCATTCACCTTCCACCATGATTGTCAGGCCTCCCCACCCATGTGGAACTGTGAGTCAATTAAACCTCTTTCCTTTATAATTTACTCAGGCTCAAGTAGTCTGTGTTAGAACCATGAGAACAGATTAAATCAAACTACAACTTTTGGAAGACACAGACATACAAGAAGACATATATAAACACAACAAAAAGCTAAAAAGCAAAGGAACAGTTAAAGCATACAGTTTATGAGTTGTCTTTTTGCTTACTTCCTTGCTTATGCAAACAGTGTTGTTAAATGGCTAAAACAATGAGTTATAAGATGATATTTGCAAGCCTCATGGTAACCACAAAAAACAAGAAACACAAGAGATACACACACACACACACACACACACACACACACACACACAAAAATAAATAAGTAAATAAAAGCAAAAAACTGAATCATTTCAACAGAGAAAATCACCTTCAACAAAAGGAAGACAAAGGAAGGAAAGAAAGAACACAAAACAATTCAAAAAAAATAATAACCAAATGACAGGTGGAAGTCCTTACTTATCAATAATAACACTAAATGTAAATAAACTAAACTTTCCAATCAAAAGACACAGAGAGGCTGAATGGATTTGAAAACAAGGCCCAATGATCTGATGCCTAGAAGAAACACACTTAATCTATAAAGACAAATACACACTGAAAATAAAGGGAAGAATAAAGACATCTGTGATGGTTAATACTGAGTGTCAACTTGATTGGATTGAAGGACACAAAGTATTGATTCTGGGTGCATCTATGAGGGTGCTGCCAAAGAAATTAACATTTGAGTCAGTGAACTGAGAAAGGCAGACTCACCCTTAATCTGGGTGAGCACAATCTAATCAGCTGCCTGTGCAGCTAGAATATAAGCAGTCAGAAAATTGTGAAAAAAGAGACAAGCCTAACCTCCCAGCCTACATCCTTCTCTCCTGTGCTGGATGCTTTCTGCCCTGGAACATCAGACTCCAAGTTCTTCAGTTTTGGAACTTGGACTGGCTGTCCTTGATGCTCAGCCAGCAGATGGCCTATTATAGGACCTTGTGTTCATGTGAGTTACTACTTAATAAACTCACATATATACGAGTGTGTGTGTGTGTGTGTGTGTGTGTATACATACACAAAAAAGAAATATATAAACATACATATATGTATAACATATATATGTATATTTATTATAGAAGTATGTGTGTATAGCCAGGTGCAGTGGCTCATGCTGCAATCCCAGCACTTCAGGAGGCTGAGGCAGGTCGATCAAGAGGTCAGGAGTTTGTGACCAGCCTGACAAACATGTTGAAACCCTATCTCAACTAAAAATATAAAAAAAAATAGCCAGGCATGGTGGTGCACACCTGTAATCCCAGCTACTCAGAAGGTTGAGGCAGGAGAATCACTTGAACCCAGGAGGCGAAGGTTGCAGTGAGCCAAGATTGCACCACTGCATTCCAGCCTGGGCAACAGAGCAACACTCCATCTCAAAACAACAACAACAACAAAAAGGCCAGACACAGTGGCTCATACCAGTAATCTCAGCACTTTGGGAGACCAAAGCGGGAAGATCACTTAACGCCAAGAGTTTGAGACCAGCGTGGCCAGCATGGTGAAACCCTGTCTCTACTAAAAATACAAAGAAAAAAAAATTAGCTGGGCATGGTGGTGGGCACCTGTAACCTCAGCTACCTGGGAGGCTGAGGTGGGAGAATTGCTTGAACCTAGGAGGTGGAGGTTGCAGTGAGCGGAGACTGTGCCACTGCATTCCAGCCTGGGCAACAGAACAAGCAAGCAAGCCAGCAAGAAAGTGTGTGAGAGAGAGAGAGAGAGAGAAAGTAAGGAAGGAAGTATGGATGGAAGGAACGAAGGAAGAAGGAAAAGAAAGGAAAGGAAAGGAAAGGAAAGGAAAGGAAAGGAAAGGAAAGGAAAGGAAAGGAAAGGAAAGGAAAGGAAGGGAAAGGGAGAGAGAGAGAGGGAGAGGAAGGAAGGAAGGAAAGAAAGAAAGAGAAAGACAGAGAGGAAAGAAAAGAAAGAAAAGAAAGAAAAAGAAAGAAAGAAAGAAAGAAAAAGAGACAGAAAGAAAGAGAGAAAGAGAGAGAGAAAAGGAAAGGAAGAAGGAAGGAAGGAAGGAAGGAAGGAAGGAAACTGGCAATATCTGCTAAAGCTAGACATATGCATAGCCAGTAGTTATATGTGTGTGTGTGTGTGTGTGTGTGTGTGTGTGTGTATATGTACACATGTATGTATATATATGTGTGTGTATAATATGTGTATATATAATACACACACATATATATACACACATGGGTGTGTGAATATATATATACCTGTGTGTATATATGTGTGTGTGTATATATGTATTCATATATACACTTCCCATCCCCAGTAATGGCAACATTTCCTCCTCAAACCATGCTGCCATCAGCCTTTCCACCTCTGTCTGAGGAGATAAACCCTGCACTGCCTGAGGCAACAACAATGGCCTCCCATGAGGTAGCTGCCAGGCAGGATAATGTTGATTCTCCTCAGGAGCCACCCTCTACATCCCTGTGTGCTTTTAGACTTATAACTAGACTAGAGTCCCAGTGGGCCCCTGGAGGTTAGGTTGAGAGTGTATTCCATGAGGAGGTGCACCACACTCAAAAATAACTGCTTCAGTTTTCTAATTTATATACACAGAAATCTGGAGAACAGGCATGGAAATGGATATTAAGGATGTGGGATAATGGTGGAAGGGACCTGCATTGCATCAGACTGAATCTACTCATTTGGGCCCACTAAGTAGGGACTCTGCATTTAATGTTATATCTTGGGGAGTTATAAAAAAAAGTTCTAAGAGTTTATTTGCTTGGTTAGCTGAAATATGGCTTAAAAGATGACTCACCGTGAATGAACTGGAAATGCCTGATCTCCCCTGGGTTAAAGTACAGAAAGAGATCCAAAGGCTTAGGGAGATTGGATGGTAGAGTTGGTTAGTCACTTTACATCTACTTATCCCAGCTGGGAGGGTCCAGAAGCTATAACCTTTACCAATGCCTTGTGAAATAAATTTGTGAAGGCAGCACCTGCATTTTTGAACAGCCTTGTAATTGCTCTTCTCTGTATGTCAGATCTAACAGTGAGAACCACAGTTGCTCAACTATCAAATTTAAATACAACAGGAATAATTGGATCCCAAGGTGGCAGGAGCAAAGTGATGGCATTCAACTGTCAAAAGCAAGGTGGGCATAGCTATCACATGACAGCAGAGGCAAAGCAGCAATCAGAACAGTCTGGCTCATGCAGAGCTCTGGCATTGGCTAATTAATCATGGTGTCCCTAGAAGTGAAATTGATAGGAAGTCTACTGCATAACTACGTAATTTATACAACAGAAAACTTCTAGGTTGAATGAAAAAAAGACTAATTTATATTACAAAAACAGAGAATAAAAGTCCCCCAATCAATTTCCAGATTTGAGCCAGTATGCAGATCCAGATCCCCTTGAATGAAGGGGAGGCTGGATCTACTTGAGGAAAGAACTCCCTACATTACTGACAACTTATGCAATGAATCTTTCTCCCACCCTTCCCCAAGGAGACATCTGGGCTTTTACCAGAGTAACTGTGCACTGGGGAAAGGGAAATGATCAGATATTTCGGGGACTATTTAACACTGGCTCTGAGCTGATGTTGATTTCAGAGGACCCAAAGCTTCATTTTGGTCCTCCAGTTAAAGTAGGGGCATATGGAGATCAGATAATTAATGGATTGTTAGCTCAAGTGCAACTTACAGTGGGTCCAGTGGTTCCCTAGACTCATCTTTTGGTCATTTCCCCAGTGCCAGAATGCATAATGGGCATAGACATACTTAGCAGCTGGTAGAACCCCCACATTGTCTCCCTGACTGATTGGGTGAGGCTATCATGGTGGTAAAGCCCAAACAGAAGCCATTAGAACTGTCTACACCTAGAAAAATAGTAAATCAAAAACAATATTGCATGCCTGGAGTGACTGCAGAGATTAGTACCACCATCAAGAACTTGAAAACTGCAGGGGTGGTGATTCTCACCACATCCCCGTTCAACATTCCCCTTCAGCATGTGCAGAAGACAGAGGGATCTTGGAGAATGACATTAGATTATTGTAAGTTTAACCAAGTGGTGACTCCAACTGCAGCTGCTGTACCAGTTGTTATTTCATTGCTTGAGTAAATACACACATCTCCTGGTACCTGGTATGTAGCAGTTGACTTGGCAAATGCCTTTTTCTCCATTCCTTTCCATAATGCTCACCAGAAGCAATTTGCCTTCAGCTGGCCAGGCCAGAAATATACCTTTACTGTCCTACCTCAGGGGTATATCAGCTCTCCAGCTTTGTGTCATAATCTTATTTGGAGAGACCTTGATCACTTTTGGCTACCACAGGTATCACTCTGGTCCATTACATTGATAACGTTATGCTGATTGGATCCAGTGAGTGAGAAGTAGCAAACACACAAAACTTATTGGTGAGACATTTGCCTGCCAGAGAATGGAAATAAATCCAACTAAAATTCAGGGACCCTCCACCTCAGCAAAATTTCTAGGTGTTCAGCGGTGTGGGGCCTGTTGAAATATTCTTTCTAAGGTGAAGGATAAGTTGCTGCCTTTGGCCCCTACTACAACCAAGAAAGAGGCTCAATGCCTAGTAGGCCTATTTGGATTTTGGAGGCAACAAATCCCTCATTTGGGTGTGTTACTCCAGCCCATTTATCGAGTGACCCAAAGGCTACCAGTTTTGAGTGAAGTCTAGAACAGGAGAAGGCTCTGCAACAGGTCCAGGCTGCTGTGCAAGCTGCTCACCCACTTGGGTTATATGACCCAGCAGATCCAAAGGTGCTTGAGGTGTCAGTGGCAGATTGGGATGCTGTTTGGAGCCTTTGGCAGGCCCCCATAGGAGAATCACAGTGGAAGTCTCTAGGATTTTGGAGCAAGGCTCTGCCATCTTCTGCAAATAACTACTCTCCTTTTGCGAAACAGTTCTTGGCCTTTTACCAGGCTTTGGTAAAAACTGAACGTTTGACTATGGGTCTTCAGGTCACAATGCAACCTGAACTGCCTATCATGAACTGAGAGCCTTCTGACTTATCTAGCCATAAAGTAGGTAATGCACAGTAGCATTCCATCATCAAATGGTAATGGTATATAAGTGATTGGGCTCCAGCAGGTCCTAAAGGCACAAGTAAGGTACATGAGGAAGTGGCTCAAAGGCCATGGTCTCCACTCCTGCCACCCTGCTGTTTCTCCACCAGCCTGTACCAATGGTCTCTTGGGGAGTTCCCTGTAATCAAGTGACAGAGGAAGAGAAGACTAGGGCCTGGTTCACAGATGGTTCTGCACAACATGCAGGCACTACCCAAAACTGGATGGATGCAGCGCTATCATCCCTTTCTAGGACATCCCTGAAGGACAACAGTGAAAGCAAATCTTCCCAGTGGGCAGAACTTCTAGCAGTGCACCTGGCTGTACACTATGCATAGAAGGAGAAATGGTCAGCTGTGCGATTATATACTGATTCATGGGCTGTAGCCAATGGTTTGGCTGGATGGTCAGAAACTTGAAAGAAGCATGACTGGAAAACTGGTGACAAAGAAATTTGGGGAAGAGTAGATGGACCTCTTTGAGTGGTCAAAACTGTGAAGATATTTGTATCCCATGTGAGTGCTAATGAACAGGTGACCTCAGCAGAGGAGGATTTTAATAATCAAGTGGATAGAATGACCCATTCTGTGAATACCACTTATCCTCTTTCCCTGCCATGCCTGTCATCACCCAATGGGCCCATAAACAAAGTGGCCATGGTGGCAGGAAAGGAGGGTACACATGGGCTCAGCAACACAGATTTCTACTCACCAAGGCTGACCTGACTATCAAGGTGAGCCTCAGTGAGTAGTCCAAGGCTCACCTTGATAGTCAGGTCAGCCTTGGCGAGTGCCCAATTTGCCAGTGGCAGAGAACAACACTGAATCCTTGATATGGCATCATTCCTTGGAGTGATAAGCCAGCTACCTGGTGGCAGGTTGATTATATTGGACCTCTTCCATCATGGAAAGGGCAGAGGTTTGCCCTCACTGGAATAGACACTTACTCTGGATATGGGTTTCCCTATCCTGCATAAATGCTTCTGCCAAGACTATCATCTGTGGATTCATGCAGTACCTTATCCACCATCATGGTATTTCACACAGCATTGCCCCTGACCAAGGGGCTCAGTTTACAGCTAAAGAAGTGTGGCAGGGGGAGACAATCCAAGATGACCGAATAGGAACAGCTCTGGATTGCAGTTCCCAGCGAGAATGCAGAGGGTGAGTGATCACCACATTTCCAAATAAGTTTTTACTGCCCACAGACCAGGAGATTTCAAGGCGGATAAGTACCACAAGTCTCCAGCACAGCTGTTTCAGCCGGTGCAGGGGGTCTCCACACAAAAACTCACACAAATCTGGGTGGCTGCTTCAACTGGCACCTGGAATGCCTGAGAGACAGAGTCACCCATTCAACTGAAAA
>NW_016107792.1:259185-268460 GCF_001604975.1 Cebus imitator
AAAAAAAAAAAAAAAAAAAAAAAAAAAAAGGACAGGAAGCCAGGTGATCTGGCTCGGCAGGCCCACCCCTAAAAAGCCCAGCAATCTGAAATGCTCTGGATTGAGAGTTTCACAGAAAGCACAGCTGGACCCTGGACTGTCCAGCTCTATGGAAGGAATGGCATCTGCCATTACTGAGGCAGTTCACCACTTCCATGGCAGTATGCCATTACTGAGGCAGTCCACCATTAACAAGGCAGTCTGCCATTACCAAGGGAATCTGCCATTTCTGAGGCAGTCTGTCATTACAGAGGCAGTCTGCCATTAGCGAGGCAGTTCTAACTATATCTCTATAAACAAAACTACAAAGAAGTTCATACAGCAGCTGGGCAGAGTCCACGGCAGCTCAGCAACGCCTCTGCTGGCAGTCTGTGACTAGGAAGGGCATCTCTGGGCAGGGCATCTCTGAAAAAAGGCAACAGCATGTCAGGAACTTATATATAAAGCCTCACATTCCCAGGACAGAGCACCAGGGAAAAAAGGCAGTTATGAGTTCTGCTGCAGCAGACTTAAAAGTACCTGCCCAGCAGCTCTAAATAGAACAACAGAGCTCACGGCTCAGCACTTGAGCTCCTGTAAGGGACAGACTGTCTCCATAAGCACCTCCCCAGTCACCGCATATCCAAAGACACATCTCATAAAGAAGAGCTCAGGCTGACATCTGGTGGGTATCCTTCTGGGACAAAGATAGCAGAAGAAGAAACTGGCAGCAACCTTTACTGTTCTGCAGTAGCCACAGGTGATCCCCAGGCAAGCAGGGTCTGTAGTGGACCCCCAGCAGTCCTACAGCAGAGGGACCTTACTTTTAGAAGAAAAACTAAAAAACAGAAATAAATAACTTCTTCATCAACAAAAAGGACATCCACTCAGAGACCCCATCCAAAAGTCACCAAATACAAAGGCCACAGGTAGATAAATCCACAAAGATGGAAAGGAAACAGTGCAAAAAGGATGAAAACACCCAAAACCAGAATGCCTCTCCTCCTCCAAGGGATCACAAGTCCTCACCAGCAAGGGAACAAGGTTGGATGGAGAATGAGTCTGATGAATTGACAGAAACAGGCTTCAGAAGGTGGGGAATAACAAAATACTCGGAGCTAAAAGAACATGTTCTAACCCAATGCAAAGAAACTAAGAATGATGAAAAAAGTTTTGAGAAAATGCTAACAAGAATAAATAGCTTAGAAAAGAATATAAATGAATTGATGGAGCTGAAAAACACAACATGAGAACTTTGCGAAGCATACACAAGTTTCAACAGCCGAATTGACCAAGCAGAAAAAAGGATATCAGAGATTGAAGATCAACTCAATGAAATAAAACGAGAAGGCACGATTAGAGAAAAAAGAGTAAAAAGAAATGAACTCAGGCTCCAAGAAATATGGGATTATGTGAAAAGACTTAATCTTTGTTTGATAGGTGTACCTGAATGTGACGGAGAGAATGAATCCAAGCTGGAAAACACTCTTCAGGACATTATCCAGGAAAACTTACCCAACCTAGCAAGGCAGGCCAATATTTAAGTCCAGGAAATACAGAGACCACAAAGATATTCCTCAAGAAGAGCAACCCCAAGACACATAATCGTCAGATTCACCAGGGTTGAAATGAAGGAAAAAATGCTAATGGAAGCTAGAGAGAAAGGTCGTGTAACCCACAAAGGGAAGCCCATCAGACTCACAGCAGATCTCTTGGCAGAAACCCTACAAGCCAGAAGAGAGCGGGGGCCAATATTCAACATCCTTAAAGAAAAGAACTTTCAACCTAGAATTTCATATCCAGCCAAACTAAGCTTATAAACAAAGGAGAAATAAAATCCTTTATGAACAAGCAAATACTCAGAGATTTCATCACCATCAGACCTGCCTTACAAGAGCTCCTGAAAGAAGCAATAAACATAGAAAGAACAACCAGTACCCACCACTCCAAAAACGTACCAAATGGTAAACAGCATCAATACAATGAAGAAACTGTGTCAACTAATGGGCAAAATGACCAGCTAGCATCAAAATGGCAGGATCAAATTCACACATAACAATATTAACCTTAAATGTAAATGGGCTAAATGCCCCAATCCAAAGACACAGACTGGCAAATTGGATAAAAAGTCAAAGCCCATCAGTGTGCTGTATCCAGGAAACCCATCTCAAGTGCAAGGATACATATAGGCTCAAAATAAAGCAATGGAAGAAGATTTACCAAGCAAATGGAGAGCAAAATAAATAAATAAATAAATAAAAGCAGGAGTTGCAATCCTAGTCTTTGATAATATAGACTTTAAACCAACAAAGATCAAAAGAGACAAAGAAGGGCATTACATAATGGTAAAAGGATCAACGCAACAAGAAGAGCTAATGATCCTAAATACATACGCATCCAATATAGGAGCACCCAGATACATAAAGCAAGTTCTTAACCTACAAAGAGATTTAGACTCCCACACAATAATAGTGAGAGACTGTAACACTCCAGTGTCAATATTAGATCAATAACACAAAAAATTAACAAGGATATTCAAAACTTTAATTCAGATTTGGACCAAGCAAACCTAATAGACATTTACAGAACTCTCCACCCCAAATTCACAGAATATACATTTTTCTCAGCACCACATCACAATTTCTCTAAAACTGATCACATAATTGGAAGTAAATCACTCCTCAACAAATGCAAAAGAATGGAAATCATAACAAACAGTCTCTCAGACTAGAGTGCAATCAAATTAGAACCCAGAATTCAGAAATTAACTAAGAACCACACAACTTCATGGAAACTGAACAACTGGCTCTTGAATGTTGACTGGATAAATGATGAAATAAAAGCAGAAATAAAGATGTTCTTTGAAACCAAAGAGAACAAAGACACAATGTACTAGAATCTCTGGGACACATTTAAATCAGTGTCTAGAGGAAAATCTATAGCAATAAATGCCCACATGAGAAGCAAGGAAAGATCTAAAATTGACATCCTATTGTCAAAATTGAAAGAGCTAGAGTAGCAAGATCAAAACCACTCAAAGGCTAGCAGAAGACAAGAAATAACTAAGATCAAAGTAGACCTGAAGGAGATAGAGATATAAAAAATCCCTTCAAGAAATCAATAAATCCAGGAGCTGGTGTTTTGAAAAGATCAAAAAATAGACCACTAGCCAGATTAATAAAAAAGAGAGAAGAATTAAATAGATGCAATAAAAAGTGATAAAGGGGATATCATCACAGATTCCCCAAATACCAACTACAATCAGAGATTACTACAAACAACTCTATGCACATAAACCACTAAACCTGGAAGAAATGAAAAAATTCCTGGACACTTGCACCCTCCCAAGCCTAAACCAAGAAGAATTCGACAACCTGAATAGACCAATAACAAGGGCTGAAGTTGAGGCAGCAATTAACAGCCTACCAACCAAAAAAAGCCCAGGTCCAGATGGGTTCACAGATGAATTCTGCCAGACATACAAAGAGGAGCTGGTACCACTCCTTCTGAAACTATTCCAAACAATCCAAAAAGAGGAATCCTTCCCAAATCATTTTATGAGACTAACATCATCCTGATGCCCAAACCCAGCAGAGACTCAACAAGAAAACTTCAGGCCAATATCCATGATGGACATAGACTCAAAAATCTTCAACAAAATACTGGCAAACTGATTGCAACAGCACATCTAAAAGCTTATCCATCACAATCAAGTAGGTTTCAACCTGGGGACACAAGGTTGGTTCAACATACGCAAGTCTATAAAGGTAATTCACCACATAAACAGAACCAAAGACAAAAACTACATGATTATCTCAATAGATGCAGAGAAGCCCTTTGATAAAATTCAGCAGCCCTTTATGCTAAAAACTCTCAATAAACTAGGTATTGATGGAATGTATCTCAAAATAATAAAAACTATTTACAACAAACCCACAGCCAATATCATACAGAATAGGCAAAAACTAGAAACATTCCCTTTGAAAACTGGCACTAGACAAAGAAGCTCTCTCTCACCACTCCTATTCAATACCCTATTGGAAGTTCTAGCCAGAGCAATCAGGCAAGAAAAAAAAAAAAGCGTATTCAATTAGGAAAGGAGGAAGTCAAATTGTCTCTATTTGCAGATGACATGATTGTATATTTAGAAGACCACATGGTCTCAATCCAAAATCTCCTGAAACTGTTAAGCAATTTCAGCATAGTCTCAGGATACAAAAATCAATGTGCAAAAATCACAAGCGTTCCTATACACCAATAACAGACTTAAAGAGAGCCAAATCAAGAACAAACTGCCATTCATAATTGCTACAAATTGAATAAAATACCTAGGAATACAACTAACAGAGGACGTAAAGGACCTCTTCAAGGAGAACTACAAACCACTGCTCAAGACAATGAGAAAGGACACAAACAGATGGAAAAACATTGCATGCTTATGGTTAGGCAGAATCAATATCGTGAAAATGGCCATGCGGCCCAAAGTAATTTATAGATTCAATGCTATACCCATCAAGCTACCTATGATCCCCTTCACAGAAATGGAAAAAAAACACCTTAAACTGTATATGGAACCAAAAGAGAGCCGGCATAGCCAAGTGAATTCTAATCAAAAAGAACAAAGCTGGAGGCATCATGCTACCTGACTTCAAACTATACTACAAGGCTACAGTAATCAAAACAGCATGGTACTGGTACCAAAACAAAGATATAAACCAATGGACCAGAACTGAGGCCTTGGAGGCAACGCCACACATCTACAACCATCTGACCTTTGACAAGCCTGACAAAAACAAGCAATGAGGAAAGGATTCCCTATTTAATAAATGGTGTTGAGAAAACTGGCTAGCCATGTGCAGAAAGCAGAAACTGGACCCCTTCCTGACACCTTACACTAAAATTAACTACAGATGGATTAAAGGCTTAAACATTAGGCCTAACAAAAAACCCTAGAAGAAAACCTAGGCAAAACCATTCAGGACATAGTCATAGGCAAGGACTTCATGACTAAAACACCAAAAGCATTGGCAACAAAAGCCACAATAGACAAATGGGATCTAATTAAACTCCAAAGCTTCTACATAGCAAAGGAGACAATCATTAGAGTGAACCAGCAACCAGCAGAATGGGGAAAAATTTTCTGCAATCTACCCATCTGAAAAAGGGCTAATATCCAGAATCTACAAAGAACTAAAACAGATTTACAAGAAAACAAACAAACAAACCCATTCAAAAGTGGGCAAAGGATATGAACAGACACTTTTCAAAAGAAGACATATATGAGGCCAACAAACATATGAAAAAATTCTCATCATCACTGGTCATTAGAGAAATGCAAATCAAAACCACATTGAGATACCATCTCATGCAAGCTAGAATGACGATCATTAAAAAATCTGGAGACAACAGATGCTGGAGAGGATGTGGAGAAACAGGGACACTTTTACACTGCTGGTGGGAGTATAAATTAGTTCAACCATTGTGGAAGCCAGTGTGGTGATTCCTCAAGGACCTAGAAATAGAAATTCCATTTGACCCAGCAATCCTATTACTGGGTACATATCCAAAGGATTATAAATCATTCTATTATAAAGACACATGCACACGTATGTCTATTGAGGCACTGTTCACAATAGCAAAGACTTGGAACCAACCCAAATGCCCATCGATGATAGGCCAGACCAGGAAAATGTGGTACATATACACCACAGAATACTATGCAGCCATAAAAAATGATGAGTTTGTGTCCTTTGTAGGGACATGGATGAATCTGGAAACCATCATTCTCAGCAAACTGACACAAGAACAGAAAAGCAAACACCACATGTTCTCACTCATAGGCGGGTGTTGAACAATGAGTACACATGGACACAGGGAGGGGGCATCACACACTGGAGTCTGTTGGTGGGGGAGTAGGGGAGGGACAGAGGGGGTGGGAGTTCGGGATGGATAACAGGGGAGAAATGCCAAATATAGGTGACGGGTATGGAGGCAGCAAACCACATTGCCATGTATGTACCTATGCAACAATCCTGCATGTTCTGCACATGTACCCCAGAATCTAAAGTGCAATAAAAAACGTGTGTGTGTGTGTGTGTGTGTGTGTGTGTGTGTGTGTGTGTATAAAAAAGAAGTGTGGCAGCAGGCTCATGCTCATGGGAATCACTGGTATTACCATGTTCCCCATCAGCTGGATTGACAGAATGATGGAATAGCCTTTTGAAGTCACAATTACAATGCCAAGTAGGTGACAATACTTTGTAGGGCAGAGGAAACATCCTCCCAAATCCTGTATATGCTCTGAATCAGCATCCAATATATGGTACTGTTTCTCCCATAGCCAGGATTCAAAGGTCCAGGAATCAAGGGGTAGAAGTGGAAGTGACATCACTCACCATCACCCCTAGTGATCTTCTAGGAAAATTTTTGCTTCCTGTTCCCACAAGATTACATTCTGCTGGCCTAGAGGTCTTAGTTCCAGAGGGAGGAACACTGCCGCAAGAAGATACAACAATGATTCCATTAAACTGGAGGTTAAAATTGCCACGTAAGCCAGGCACAGTGGCTTATGCCCATAATACCAGCACTTTGGAAGGCTGAGGGGTGCATCATAAGGTCAGGAGTTCAAGACCAGCTTGGCTAATATGGTGAAACCCTTTCTCTACTAAAAATACAAAAATTGGCCAAGCGTGGTGGCAGGTTTCTGTAGTCCCACGTACTTGGAAGGCTGAGGCAGGAGAATCACCATAGGCCGGAAGGTGGAGTTGCAGTGAGCCAAGATTGCTCCACTGGGCTACAGAATAAGGCTCTGGCTCAAAAAAAAAAAAAAAAAAAAAAAGGACCTAGACACTTTCGGCTCCTCCTACCTTTAGGTCAACAGGCTAAGAAGGGAAGTTAAGTGTTGGCTGGGGTGATTTGACCCAAACTATCAAAATGGGGGTAAGGAAGAGTATATATGGAATACAGGAGATCCATTAGGGCATCTCTTAATATTACCATGCCCTGTGATTAAGGTCACACACTCCATACTCCACAATGGGGGTAAGGAAGGGTATGCAAAGAATGCAGGAGGCCCATTAGGGCATCTCTTAATATTACCATGCCCTGTGATTAAGGTCAATGGGAAACTACAACAGCTCAATCCAGGCAGGACTACACATGACCCAGACTCTTCAGGAATGAAGCTTTGAGTCACTCTACCAGGAAAAACAAAACAAAACAAAACAAAAGCACCTGGCGAAGTGCTTCCTAAAGGCAAAGGGAATACAGAATGGGCAGCAGAAAAAGGTAGTCATCAATACCAGATACAATCACATGACCAGCTGCAGAAACGAGGACTATAATTGTCATGAGTATTTCCTCCTTTTGTGAAAAACATGTTTGTGAATGTATACACCTGCCCTAAGAAAATATCTTCCTTTTATTTCCTTCCTCCTTTACCATGTGACATAACATTTATTGATTTCATATCAGCATTTAAGTATTGTTAGCTTTATGTGATAGTATTTGGGTTGGGGATTGGTGCATTTCTCATTGTAGGAAGGGTAGTTGTATTATGTTAGGTGTAATCATGACCTTATTATTGTCTTCATTTGAAAATTATGTATGATCTCAGGAGATGCATATGGGTTCAAGTTGACAAGGGGTGGACTTGTGATGGCTAATATTGAGTGTCAACTTGATTGGATTGAAGGATGCAAAGTATCGTTCATGGATGTGTCTGTGAGGGTGTTGCCAAAGGAGATTAACATTTGAGTCAGGGGGCTGGGAAAGGCAGATCCACCCTTAATCTGGGTGGGTACCATCTAATCAGCTGCCAGCATGGCCAGACTATAAAGCAGGCAGAAAAATGTGAAGAGAGAGACTGGCCTAGCCTCCCATCCTACATCTTTTTCCTGTGCTGGATGCTTCCTGCCCTCGGACATTAGAGTCCAAGTTCTTCCGTTTTGGAAGTCAAACTGGCCTCTTTGCTACTCAGCCTTCAGACAGCCTATTGTGGGACCTTGTGATTGCATGAGTTAATACTTAAAAAACTCATATATATATATATATATATATATATATATACACACACACACACACACACACACACACGAGTTTTACACATATATATATACATATGTATATATGTGTGTATATATAACTGATATATATGAGTTATATATATGATTCATATAAGTCATGAGTTATATATACATATGACATATATATGACTTATATATGAGTCATATATATACACATATATGTGTGTATACTCATATTCATATGACTATATGAATCATATATAACTCATGTATATATAATTCATATATGAGTTATATATACACATGAGTTGTATATGACATATATGTCTCTATATGATCATATACATAACTCATGTGTAGATATATATTATATATATGTATATATTCTATTAGTTCTGTCACACTAGAGGACCCTGACTAATACAATATCCCATGCAAATGGAAACCAAAAAAGAGTAGGAACAGCTATACTTATTTCATACAAAATAGGTTTGAAGATAAAAACTATCAAAAGAGACAAACAAGGTCACTATATAAAGATACAGAGAGCAATTAAGCAAGAAGCACTAGGAATTTTAAATACACATGCACCCAACACTGGAGCTTCCAGATATATAAAACAAATATTATCAGAGCTAAAGTGAGAGAGAGAGATACTAATAGCTGGAGACTGGAACACCCAATTTTAAATATGTATGCACCCAATACTGGAGCATGCAGATATGTAACACAAATGTTAACAGAGCTAAAGAGAAGGACAGATCCCAATACAATATTAGCTCAAGACTTGAACCCCCAATTTCAGCACTGGACAGATCTTCTAGACAGGATATCAACAAAGCAACATTGGACTTAATCTGTACATAGACCAAACGGACCTAGTAGACAGAGAACCTTTTCATCCAACTGCTGCAGAATACATATTATGTTCTTTACCACATGGATCATTGTCAAGGATGGACCATATTTCACATCACAAAACAATCCTGAAAACATACAAGAAAAAATTGAAATAATATCAAACATTTTCTCTGACCATGATGTAAAGAAACTAGATATCAACAACAAGATGAATTTGAGAAACTATAGAAACACACGAAAATTAAAAATATGCTCCTGAATGAATGGTAGGTCAGAAATTAAGAAGAAAATTGAAAATTGTTCTTGAAAAATTAATAAGGGAAGCACAACATACCAAAACCTATGGGATACAGCAAATGTGGTAATAATAAG
>NW_016107792.1:269063-307035 GCF_001604975.1 Cebus imitator
ATAATATCATTATAGAGTATTGGCTTAAAAATGTAAAAAAAAAAAAAAAAATAGAGAAAAAAAAAAAAAAAAAAAAAAAAAAAAAGAAAGCTACAGGCAAATATCTCTGATGAATTGATTCAAACATCCTCAACAAAACACTAGGAAACTGAATTAAAGATTATTCGTCATGATCAAATGAGATTTATCCTTGGAATGCAAGGATGGTTCAACATCTGCAAATCAATAAATGTGATACATCAGATCAACAAAATAAAGATGAAACCATATCATTTCAATTGATGCTGAAAAAGCATTTGATAAAATTGAACATCTCTTTATCATAAAAAAACCTTTAAAAACTTGGTGTAAAAGAAACATACTTCAACACAGTAAAAACCATTTATGATAGACCCACAGCTGGTATCATCCTGAATGGGGAAATACTGAAAGACTTTTCTTTAAGATTTGGAACATGGGTACAAATGCCCACTTTTGTCACTGCTATTCCACATAGTACTGGAAGTTCTAGCTAGAGCAATCAGACAAGAGAAAGGTAGAGAAGGCATCCAAATAAAAATGAAAGAAGTTAAATTATACTTGTTTGCAGATGATATGATCTTATATTAGAAAAACCTGAAGATGCCACTAAAAAAACTATTAAAATTGATAATTCAGTAAATTACAATATATAAAATCAACATAAAAATCAGTACAATTTCACTAGGTGTGGTGGTGGGCACCTGTAATCCCAGCTACTCTGGAGGCTGAGGCAGGAGAATTGTTTGAACCTGGGAGGCAGAGGTTTCAGTGAGCCAAGATCATGCCACTGCACTCTCCAGCCTGGGTGAAAGGGTGAGACTCCTTCTCAAAAGAAAACAAAAACAAAAACAAAACAGTAGAATTTATATATGCCAAAGTGAATAATATGAAAAAGAAATTAAAAAGTAACCTCATTTACAATAGCCACAAATAAAATTAAACACCTAGGAATTAACTTAACCAAAGAAGTAAAAGATCATTATAATAAAAACTATAGAACATTGATGAACGAAAACTAAAGAGGACATCAAAAACTGAGAAGACAGTCCATGTTCATACATTGGAAGAATTAACAGTGTTAAAATGTTCATTCTACCCTAAGCATTCTACAGTTTCAGTGCAATCGCTAAGAGAATACCAATGGCATCTGAGTCACGGCACCAAAAAAAAAAAAAAAAAAAAAGAAAATACCAATGGTATTCTTCACATAAATAGGAAAAACAATCCTAAAATGTATATGGAGCCACAGAAGAACCAGAATAGGAAAAGCTATCCTAAGCAAAAAGAATCAAACTGGAGGAATTACATTGCCTGACTTTGAATTATGCAGTAGAGCTATAGTAACCAAAATAGCATGGTACTGGCATAAAAATAGACACATAGTCCAATGGAACAAAATAGAGAACCCAGAAACAAACCCATACACCTACAGTGAACTCATTTTCAACGAGATGCCAAGAACATATACTGAGGAAAAGACAGTCTGTTCAACAAACAGTACTGGGAAAACTGTATATCGATATGAAAAAGAATGAAACTAGATCCCTATATTTTGCTATATACAAAAATCAAATCAGAATAATTACATACTTAAACAAAAATACCTCAAATTATGAAAAAAAGAAAACTTTTGGAAAAGTCTCCAGGATACTGGTCTGAGCAAAAATTTCTTAGGTAACACCCCACAGGCACAGGTAATAAAAGCAAAAATGGACAAATCAGATCATATCAAGTTGAAAAGCTTCTACACAGCAGAGGAAACTGTCAACTCAGGGAAGACACAATCCACAGAATAAGAGAAAATATTTGCAAACCACCCATCTGACAAGGAATTAGTAACCAGAAGACATAAGTAGCTCAACCAACTCTATAGAAAAAAAATAGTCTGATTGAAAAATTGGCAAAAAATCTGAATAGACATTTCTCAAAAGACATACAAATAGAAAACAGATATATAAAGAGGTGTTCAACATCACTGATCAGAGAAATGCAAGTCAAAACTGCAATGAGATATCGCATCACCCCAGTTCAAATGGCTTGTATCTGAATGGCAGGCAATACAAATGCTAGCGAGAATGTGAAGAAAAAGAAACCCTCGGACTCTCTTAGTGGAAATGTAAATTAGTACCACTATTATGGAGAACACTCAAAAAACTAAAGATAGAGCTATTGTAAAATCCAGCAATTCCACTGCCAGGTATATACACAAAAGAAATAAAATCGGTATATCAAAGAGATATCTGCACCCCATGTTTGTTACAGCACTGTTCACAAAGCCAAGATTTGACAGCAACCTACCTTTCCATTAACAGACGAATACATACAGAAAATGTGGTACTTATCATAATGAAGTATTACTCAGCCACAAAAGAGAATAAGATCCTGTCATTTACAACAATATGGATGGAACTGAAGGTCATTATGTTAAGTAAAGTAAGCTAGGCACAAAAAGGCAAACATTACATGGTCTCACTTGTTTGCGGGATCTAAAATTCAAAACAATTGAACTCATAAGACAGAGTAGAAAGATGGTTACTAGAAGCTGAGAAGGGTAGTGGGTGCTTGGAGTTATACAGAAATAGTTAATGGGAATAGAATAACAAGAGTTCGAAATAATGAAATGAGACCTAGTATTTGATAGCACAGCAGGATGACTCTAGTCAATAAAAATTTAATTGTGTATTTCAAAATAACTAAAATAGTGTAACTGGATTGTTTGTAACATAAAGAATAAATGCTGGAAGAGATGGACACCATAGTTTCCATGATGTGATTATTATACATTACATGCCTGTATTGAATCCTCTCACATACACCTTAAATAAATACACTACTATGTATCCAGAAATAAAAAATAAACAAATTTAAAAACAATAACAAACAAACAAAACTGAGTACATGAAGAATAAATGAACTTTGAGAGACTGGGTCATTTTTTTTTTGTGTGAGAGTCAGTTTGTGTTGCCCTGTACTGATTGTTGTAGTTTGTTTTTTGTAATATTCTCCCTATCTCTTACTATTTCTCCATTATATCTGCCACTGCTTTAGCTAATACCTTTATATTTTGCTTTGATTCCTAAAGTTTTCTTCTTCCACAGTGGTCTCATTTAATTTATACTCTCCATTAAAGGCCAAATTGATCTGGTAATAAGTCTTAACTATGTACCCTTCCATCTTCCAGTGTCTCTATACAGATCATACAATAATTTTAAACTTATTAAGATGTAACATCCTTCATAAGATACAGCCATTGTTAAATACATAATTTCATCTTTCCCACCACCTTACTAAAGATTCACCTGAATTCAGAACAATGTTTCATTTCTCCCAGACATTACCTAAAATATTGACCCTACTAACTACTCAATTACCTTTTCTCATCTCAGTTATTTCTTCTTTTTCTTCAACTTTAGCCTCAACTTAGGAAACACAGACAAAAATTGACATGTCATAGAATAGTTAGTAAAATATATCATACTTACTAACCAAAAACTTGAGTTAGACATTTACGGCTAAGGTAATTATTAAAACATTTCTGAAAAACTTATTGGTTAAAGAAAAGGAATAAAAATAGGGAAAAGAATACTTAGAATTACACAATAATGAAAATAATACTTCTAACATTCTACTACTTTGTTATTTTAAGTGTGTAAAAAAATCTAAAAAAAAAAAAGCATTAAAAAAAAATCCTGAAATGTGCTAACAAAAGATAATACAACAGAAACAAAATAATATGAGACTTCAATACCACATCTTTAATAATGTATAGAACAAGCAGACAAAAGATCAACAAGGAAATAGAATACCTGAACAACACTATAAACCAACTGGACTTAAAGGACATATACAGAACATGTCACTCAATAACAATGAATATACATTTTCTTCAAGTGAACATAAAACTATCTCCAGGATAGACCACACTTTTGGTTACAAAACAAGTCTTTCAAATTCACAAGGCTTGAAATCAGGCAAAGCATATTTTCCAATTGCAATGGAATGAAATTTAAAATCAACAGCAGAGGAAAACTGAAAATTCAGAAATAAGTAGAAATTAACACATTCTTCACCTACCAATGGGTCAAAGAGGAGATTATAAGGAAAATTTTTTTAACAAACCTTGAGACCATTAAAAATAAAAATAGCACATCCCAAAATTTATGATATAGTTAAAGTAGTACTAACAACAAAATTTATAGCTGTAAACATATAAATTTACAAAAAACAAATACAAAAAAAATCTCAAGTCAACAACCTAACTTTATACCTCAAAGAACTAATAAAAACAAGAACAAACTAAACCCAAGGCCAGGAAAAGGTAAGAGTAATAAAATTTAGAGCACACACAAATAAAACAGAGAATATAAAAACAATACAAAAATATCAACAAAACTAAGAGTTGGTTTTTTGAAAAGATGACAATACTAAAAAACATAGTCAATCTTGCTAAAGATTGACTATGAAAAAGAGAAATAAGACTCAAAATAACTAAATCAAATGAAAGAGGAGACAATACAACTGATGTCAAAAAGTATGATAAAAAAAGTATCAGAGAATACTATAAACAACTGTAGGCCAAGAAATTGAATAATTTAGAAGTAAATGACACATTCTTGGAAATACACAATCTATAAAGACTAGATCATAAAAAAATAAAAAATCTCAACAGAAAACAAGTTAAATCAAGAATCAAAAAACCGCCGGGCGTGGTGGCTCATGCCTGTAATCCCAGCACTTTGAGAGGCCGAGGCAGGCGGATAATTAGGTCAGGAGTTCAAGACCAGACTGGCCAACATGGTGAAACCCTGTCTCTACTAAAAAGTACAAAAATTAGCTGGGCATGGTAGCTCGTGCCTGTAATCCCAGTTACTTGGGAGGCTGATATAGTAGAATTGCTTGAACTGGGACCCTGGAGGCAGAGGATACAGTGAGCCAAGATTGTACCACTGCACTCCAGCTGGGGCTGCAGAAAGAGATTCCATCTCAAAAATACATAAACAAGAATCAAAAACCTTACAACAAAATTAAAGCATAAGTCCCAATGGTTCAACTAGAGAATCTGATCAAACATTTAAAGAAGAATTAGCACCAGTCTTCCTGAAATGCTTGAGAAAAATTAAAGAGGAAAGAATACTTCCACATTCATTCTATGAGACCAGAATTACTCCAACACCAAAACCATGAAAAACACTATACGAAGAAAGAGAAAGTTATAGATCAATAGCCCTGATGAATATTGATGCAAAAATCCTCAACAAAATAATGGCAAACTAAAATCAATGACACATTAAACCACAGTAACAGAATAAAGAACAGAAAAGCCCCCACATGATCATCCTAGCTGATTCAGAAAAAGCATTTGACAAAATTTCAACAGCCTTTTATGGTTAAAAGCTAGAAACAGAAGATAATTACTTCCACATAAATAAGGTAATATATGAAAAGTCCACAGCAAACATTATAGTCAATGGTGAAGGATTGAAAGACTTTCCTCAAAAATCAAGAGGAAGGCAAGTATACCCACTCTTCCATTTCTGTTCAACATAATATTGTATGTACTAACCAGTGCAATTAGGCAAGAATAATAAAAAGTCATCAAAATGGAAAATGAAGAAATAAAATTATCCATGTTTACAGAAGAGCTCATCCAACATGTAGAAAACCCTCAAAATCACACACACACACACACATTGTAGAAAACCCTAAAAAATCACACACATACACGTGCGCGCGCGCGCGTGCGCACACACACACACGTTAGAATAAACAAATTCAAATTTGTAGGATACAAAATCAGTATTAAAAATCAGTTGTTTTTATATACTAACGATAATAAAAAGGAAACCAAGAGTATTTCATTTACAATAGCATTAAAATGGACAAAATACTTAGAAATAAACCTAACCAAGCACTGAAAAACATTTAGAATTAAAACCACAAAACACTGCTGAAAGAAATTAAAGGCACAGATAAATGTTAAGACATCCCATGTTCATGGATTGGAAGCCTTAACGTTGTTAAGATGTCCATATTACCCAAAGTGGGTACAGGTTTAATGTAATTTCTACCAAAATGCCAATGGCATTTTTTCGCAGAAATAAATAGTAAAAATCATTCTATAATTCACACAGAACCTTAAGAGTCCAAATCATCAAAGCAATTTTGAAATATTAAAAAATTAGAAAACTCACACTTAAAGATTTCAAAGCATATTACAAGCTAATCAATATAGTATGTTACTAACATAAAGACACACAAATAGACCAATGACATATAAGAGAGAGCTCAGAAATATGCCCTAATGTACATGATCAGAAGGTCTTTAATGAGAATTCCAAGACTTCTTAATAAGGAAAGAATAGTTTCTTCAACAAATGGTGGTGGGAAAGTAGATATCCACATGCAAAATGATGTTCTGTATGCTTATCTTACACTATACACAAAAACAAACTCAAATGGATTAAAGACTTAAATATAATCCCCCAAAAGAAAACACAGGAGGAAAGCTTCCTGAAATTAGTCTTGCCAATAATTTCTTGGATAGGACACTAAAAGCATAGACAGCCAAAAGCAAAAATAGACAAATGGGGCTGCATTAAATTTAAGAACTTTAGTGTATCAAAGGACACACTCAATAGAATGAAAAAGCAATTTACAGAATGGGAGAATATATTTGCAAATTATAAATCTGATAGTTAATATCCAAAATATATAAAGAATTCCTTTAAATATTCAGATTGAAAAGTGAGCATAGGTCTTGAGTAGATATTTTCCAAAGATTACATACAAATTGCCCAATAAGTATATATCTAATAGAGAGTTAATAATACATAAGAACGGCATAAAGGACTCCTCCCAATAACCCGATTTAAAAATGAGCATAGGACTTGAGTAAGCATTTTTCCAAAGGTGATATACACATGGCCAAATATATAAAAAGATGTTCAACATGACTAATCACTAGAGAAATGGAAATCAGATTCACAATTAAATATCGCCTCATACCCATTAGGATAACTATTTTTAAAAAAGAACAACAGAACACAAGTGTTGGTGATGACATGGAAAAACTGAAACTCTTGTGCACTATTGGAGGGATTATAAAACAGTGCAACTGCTACAGAAAACAGTGTTGATGTGATGGTTAATATTGTCAACTTGATTGGATTGAAGAATACAAAGTATTGTTCCTGGGAGTGTCTGTGAGGGTGCTGCCAAAGCAGATTAACACTTGAGTCAGTGTAGTAGGAGAGGCAGACCCACGCTTAACGTGGGTGAGCACCCTCCAATCAACTGCCAGTAGGGCTAGAATAAAGCAGGCAGGAGAAGGTGGGAGAAGCTTACTTGCTGGGTCTTCTGGGCTTCATCTTCCTCCCGTACTGGGTGCTTCCTGCCCTCGAACATCAGACTACAAATTTTTCAGCTTTTGGACTCTTAGACTTACACCAGTGGCTATTGGGCCTTCTGCCACAAACTGAAGGCTGTATTGTTGGCTTCCCTATTTTTGAGGTTTCAGGATTCAGACTGAGCCACTACTAGCTTTTTTGCTCCTCAACCTTCAGACTGCCTATCATGCAACTTCATCTTGTGATTGGGTGAGTCGATTCTCCTTAGTAAACTTCCTTTCATATATACATATACATCCTATTAGTTCTGTCCCTGTAGAGAACCCTGATTAACACAATGGACTTCCCTTAAAAAATTAAAGGTAGATCTACCAGGTGATCCAGCAATCTCTTTCCCATGTGTATAATCAAAATAATTGAAAACAGGGTCTTGAAGAGATATTTGCATACCTATGTTAATAGCCGTACTATTCCCAATATCTAAGAAGTGGAAACAACCCAAAAATCTATCAACACAAAATGTGGTATATACATAGGACGGAATGTTCTACAGTCTTTAAAATGGCAGAAATCCTATAACATACTACAACAAGAATGAGTCTTGAAGACATTATGCTAAGTGAAATAAACCAGTCACAAAAGATACCATATAATCCCACATATACGAGACATCTAAAGTAATCAAATTTATAGAAAGAGAGAGTAGAATGGTAATCAGCAGCACCGGGGGAAGAGGAAGACGGGTGTTGTTAATGGATATAGAGTTTCAGTTTTGTAAAATGAAAAAGTTCTAGAGATCTGTCTCACGGCAATGTGAATATATTTAACACTACTAAACTGTACATTTAAAATGGTAAATATATGATAGACAGATAGATAGATGATAGATAGATAAAAGATAGGTAATACAACATCACCAGTTAAGGTTATTCTGAGAATACAAGACTACATAACATTTTAAAATCGTGAACTTGGGGCCAGGCACAGTGGCTCACACCTGTAAGACCACTTGAGATCAGAAGTTCAAGGCCAGCCTAGCCAGCATGGTGAAACGCCACCTCTGCCAAAAATATAAAAAATTTGCCGGGTGTGATTGTACATGCCTGTAATCCTAGCTACTTGGGAGGCTGAGGCACTGAATCCGGGAGGCAAAGTTGCAGTGAGCCAAAATCATGCCACTGCACTCCAGCCTGAGAGACAGAGTGGAACCCCATTTCAAAAAAAAAATAAATAAATAAAAGAGAAATTGAACTTAAAAGGAAAAGACAAAATTTTTATAAAATAATGCAAATTTAGAATAAAAGTTTCTTTAACAAGTCATAAGAGTAAAAATGATAAAAGATTGACAACTTGACATTAAAATTAAGAATTCTTATTCACCAAAGCACACTATATAAAAAACAGAAGAAAAATTATGCTCTGGGAGATGTTTTCAAAATAGTTGAACAACAAAAAAATCGTATCAAGAATATATAAAAAATTATTAAAAATCGGTAAGAAAATTTTGGCAAATCACCTAACAGAAAAAAAATGGGCAAAGTTATGAACAAATATTTTATAGAATATTTGTTCTATATATAAACAGGCAATAAATATATGGAAAGATGTTCAAGCACATTAGTAAAGAGGGAAATATTAAAATATATAATATATTGAAAAAATTAAGTCTAAAAATGTCAAGTTTTGACAAAAAGTAAAAACAAATGGAATTCTTTTATACTGCTGTGAAAGGTAAATTGGGTATGACCATTTGGAAAAAAATTTGGTAATCTAATACATTTCAAGCTGCTTACATTAGTTTTCTATAACTGCCAAAATAACTTATCTCAAGTTTAGCAGCTAAGATAATGCTTTCTCACAGCTATGAAGTCAGAAGTCTAGGGAGCTCAGCTGAGAATTCTGCTTAGGATCTCACAGTGCTGAAATCAAGGGGTCAGCCAGCTTGAGTTCTTATCTGGACACTCAGGTTGATAGTAAACATAATTTAATTCCTTTTCATGGTTTCCACGTGGCCTGCATGTCTTCAAGTCAGCAACAAGTAGATTGAGGGTTCTCGCTCTACAAGTCTCTCTTTCTCTTGCATTGCATCTCTTCTGCCTTTAAAGGGTCACATGATTATATTAGGCATACCTACACAGTCTAAGATAATCTTCCTATCTTAAGGTCAGCTAATAAGCCTAAGTAATTTTAGTTATACCTGCCAAGTTCCTTTTGCCACATAACATAACTATAGTTGTGACATCAGAGAGTGAGGTTCATGGAAGCAGAATTTTGCTTCTACAGTTTACCCTTTGGCCCTCATGATCCATGGTCCTCCTTTATAAAAACACATTCACTCCTTCCCTAGGTCCCTGAAGATCTCATCACATTATAACATAAACTCAGTTCAAAAATTTTCCCTAGATCTTACCAGCTTGAATCTTCCAAATCTCATCATCTAAATCCTTTAAATCCGGTATGGTTGGGGCTCTGTATATAATCTGTCATGGGGACATAGCTCCCTCCATCAGGGACCTGTAGCTCTAAAGAAACAAATTATCTGCTCCCAACATATGAGGAGTCAGGTATGGGATAACAGTTATAGACATTCCAGTTCAAACAGGGAGGAAATAAAAGGTAAAATAGAGTCATGAGCCCACAATAAATTTTGAAATCCAGCTGAGCAAACTCTATTAGTTTTTTCATGGTTCACAGCTCCATCAACTGAGCCATTCTTCCTTTTCAGTAAAAGTGTAGCAAGAGATTGCAACTAAGTAGTTTTATCAGCCTGTTTCCTACCAGAAGAAGTTGGAGAGTCTGACAATCTACTTTCATTTGTACTCACTCTCTCTCTCTTTCAGTCCAAGTTGACAGTGTTTATGCTGACAAAAAATCCTCAAGATCTTTATGAGTCTCCTGCATGTGTCATGAGAACTCAATCCACCAGACAATGCACCCTCTACAGATCTTTCTTAGATAACACTATCTCTATTTTCTGCTGAGATAACTGAGAATGTCTAGGAATCACATATTTAGTCTCTTCAAAGAGCCTTTTGTGTTACTGAATACTCTAATTTTATATCTCCCTGAAGTTTTAGCAGGAGCATTAGAGTCACAACATGCTGCTTCTTTCTGGAATACACTTTCCTGACAGTGAATCTCTTCATTAGAGTCTTTGGCCATTTGGGTAGGCTAAGCGTTCCCAATTCATCATGTCTATTCAAAGCTTTCTAGGTTTCTCCTAACATGTCCTTCAAAATTCTCCCATTCTCCACCCACGTCAATCCAATGGGAGTGGGTAGAGGATAAGTGCTGTCTTATTGCCATAACAAATTACCAAAAACTTAGTGGGCTAAAACAACATCCATTCATTATTGGACAGTTCTGTACATCAAAATTTCAGCAGGATCAGCTAGGTATTCTGTTTAGGATTTCAAAGGCTGAAATGAAAGTGTCAAGTGGTCTATGTTCTTATCTAGTGGATCTGAGAGAGACTTAACTTCCAAGTTCATTCACGTTGTTGGCAGAATTCATTTTCTTCTCATGTTTCTATGTGGCTCCCTACATCTTACAGCCAGCAGAAGATGATCAAACCCTCATTTCAGTCTCTTGGACTTCCCCCATCTACTGCATCTCCCTGTCTTCCTCGTCTGCCTTTCTCCTCTGTTTGAAGGGCCCATCTGAGTACATTCAGCCTACCTAGACATTGCATGATAAACCCCTCATCTTGAGCTCAACTTATTAGTGACCTTAACTATATCCATAAACTTCCTCCTGCCATGTAAAGTAGCCTAACTATGGGTGTGACACCACATAGCTAAGATCACGAGAGCCAAAATTCTCCTTTCTACCCTGTACATACCCCTAACAATTCCATTCCTAGGCATGTAAGACATAGAAGTTTTACTGCAGTATTGCTCGAAATTGATATAGCATTTTAAAAACGAATAAATTATAGCTTCACACATTATATGGATGATTCTCACAAATTATTTTGAGCAAGAAATCAAGTCACAAAAATATATACAGTGAGATTTCAGTTATATAAGTTGAAAAACATAAAAAATAAAACATCACACTTAGGTTTCATAATATAATTGTTTTAAAAACATGTATTGGCCAGGCATGGTGGCTCACATTTGAAGTCCCAGCACTTTCAGAGGCTGAGGCTGGAGGATGGCTTGAGGCCAGGAGTTCAAGATCAGCCTGGGTAACATAGTAAGAAACTGTCTCTATAAGAATAATAAAGGTTTTAAATTATCTAGGTGTGGTGGTGCACACCTATAGTCCTAGCTGTTTGGGAGGCTGAGGCAGGAAGAGCTCTTAAGCCCAGGAGTTCAAGGCTTCAGTGAGCTATGATTGTGCCACTGCACTTTAGCCTGGGTAACAACAAGACTCCATCTCTTTAAAAAAGGTATATTGTGCTTTTCCTTTTATAGACATTATGTTAGCTGGTGATGTCACAAAGTTGAAGAAATATGGTCCCTAGACTAAAGGGTCTCTTGCAAAGAAAAGCAAATAAGCACATAGCCACGATGTCATAACTGATGATGCTGTAACAACAAAGGATAATGAGCCGTATAACTGAAGTACAACAAAGGCAACGGAATGCCAAATATAGGGCAATAATCCTGGTCTGGCAGACAGAAAGAAGATTTAGCACAGAAGGTGACAGAAACTGGGTCTACTCAAAAGGTGAGTACAAATAGGCAAGTTGATCAGGTACAGAAATACTCCTATGATTTGAATGTGCCACTTCCAAATTCACGTGTTGGAAACTTCACCCCAATGGCACAGTATTGGTGTATTAATTTGTTCTCATGCTGCTAATAAAGACATATCCGAGACAGGGTAATTTATAAAGGAAAGAGGTTTAATTGACTCACAGTTCAGCATGGCTGGAGAAACCTTGGGAAACTTACAATTATGGCAGAAGGGGAAGCAAACCCATTTTTCATCACATGGCAGCAGGAAGGAGAAGTGCCAAGCAAAAGTGGGAAAAGCCCCTTATAAAACCATCAGATCTCATGAGAACTCATCCACTATCAGGAGAACAGCAGCATAGGGGTAACCACCCCCATTATTCAACTATCTCGCACTGGGTCCCTCCCATGACATGTAGGGATTATGGGAGCTACAGTGAGATCTGACTGGGGACATAGCCAAACCGTATCAATCGAGAAGTGGAGCCTCTGGGGAGGCATTTAAGTCATGAAGGCTCCACCCCCAAGAATTAATGCCACTACTAAAAAGCATTTATGGAAGTGGCTTCTCATTCTTCTGCTCTTTTGCCATGCAAGGACAGAGTGTGCCCCTTTCTTGCCCTTCTGCCTTCTTCCATGTAAAGATGCAGCAAGAAAGCCCTTAGCATGCTGGTGCCTTGATCTTGGATTTTGCAGCCTCCAAAACTGTGAAAGAATCAACTTCTGTTCTTTATAAATTACCCAGTCTCAGGTATTCTGCTATAGCGGTACCAAATAGACTAAGAGAACTACCTGTCGGACATAGGGAACAGATACATTGTTGTGAGAATATAGCCCACTGGAGAAAACATAATTAGTTGAGAGCACAATGTGTGTTTAGGAATATGAGAGTAAACTGCTTGGTCTTAAGTGCTATCATAAAGAGTGGAGATATTTTTCTTCAAAGGTTATGGAAAAGAATTGGAGGATTTCAAACAAGGAAAAGGGGCTGAATTTTATATCTTACTCCAGAAAAAACAATTAGGAGCTGCTACACGCAGACAGGACTAACACACACTGAGACCATACACATCAAAGGCCAGTAGTGAGAGATGCATAATCATCTAAGTAAGAAGGGTTGCTATACCAGGGTAATGCAGGTAAAGATGAACAGGGGAGTCTCAAAAGTTGGTCGCTAATTGGGAAAAGAAGGATAGAGGGAGAAAGACTGGAATATGAATTCCGGCTATCTAACCTAGAAAACTGTCTAGTGATGCTATCATGGAAATATAACAGAGTGGGAGGAGTTTTGATGTAAAAATAATAAATTCAGTTTGGGGTTAATTAAGTTTGAGATTTCTTTGAAACATGTAAGTTCAGTGGGCAGTTGTGCCAAGGGGAGAAATATAATTGATATAAGACACGAACACTGATGGCATAAAGTAGACCATAGAAATCAGGGGCATGTAAGAGATCACTCGGGTTAACATACACTATAGGCAGTAGGTTTAAACTTTGTTGATTCACAAACACAACTGAGACGCCATTAAGAGCTAGGGAGATTTTCAGGAAAAGATTTTCACCCAGAATTCTGCATAAAATTCCAGGTCATTCTTACGCCTGTGAAGGACAGTGTGAAGACTATCAAGGGAACCAGTAGAAAAACTCAGAGATGGTGTCATTAAAGCAAAGAAAAAGGATACTCAAGGAAGAAGAGGGCAAGATTTCCAAAAGCCACAGAGAGGCCAAATATAACAACTGCAAGTACCTGGGGGTACATGACACAGAGGAGGTCCATGACCCCAAGCAAGCCCCTGGAGTGGAATCATGAAGAATGAGTTGAAGGGGGAGCAGGTAGCTGAGTAGCTGTACAACAAGAGGCTTTGAGGATAGAAAGAATGGAGGGAGAGCTGCACCATGAGGTGGAACCAGAACTGTGGGTCTGGGGGCTGGTAGGGAGGAAGGTGAAGTTGCAGGCAAGGTCTCTAGAGAGGTCTGTGTGTACCGAAATCCAGAGCTCCGACAGATGCAACTGCTTCAGGGAAGAAGAGAAACATGCTCAACTAACACAGGAGAAGAGATAAAATATACCTCAACTGTAGTGAGACCAAAAACTGAAGAACATTTAAGGAGCCAGACCTGACTTTTAAAAACCAGTCCTGCTCCTGTCTTCCTTCCTCTCTTGATTTAGGGTGGGCTATTTATGTGGCTTTTAGTTTTCTTTGCTTAACAATGGAATTTTGAGATCTTATGGCTAAATATCCATCTACAGGCCTACATCTTATTCTTCGAGGCAGTCTGGAATATTCCGTATATAACTATTAATATATAGCATTTCATATTGTGTACTAGGTTACAAACTATAGCAACACTAATTATACCTGTCAGCAAATAATTTAACTTCTTATTTCCTGTTTAGTGTCCTCTTAGAAATCTCTGTAGATTCATCACGGACCCCACTGAAACACTTACATTTCGCTAGTGAATATGTCAACAATTTTAACTTTATTTTTCAAGTTAGCCAAATGAGACCTGCAATACCTTATGTATGATACTTTCTGCTTTGGTCACACATTTCATTAAACTTATTGTCACATCTTCAACACCCTTTCACACTGACCTCAGCCTTCTATGGTGTTGTCAGCCCCAACCATGTGCCTTCTCTGAACCTAGGTAGAACCATGTGATGTGAGCACTGCAGGATCCTAGCACGGAACCACACAGGCTGGTGCCACCACTGGGTGCTGGGATCCAGCCATAGCTCTATCTGCAATGTGCTGTGACCTTCCCAAGCACATTTTCCTTTTCTGCTCAGTAGCTTCTCCAAATGTTATGAATAACCTTTTTCAAGCCCTCCATCACTCACCCTTTCCTCTTCCCACCACTCCTAGCCTTTTATTCTTACAATCTCACCTTTTACTCTCAGAGTAGATATCATATTGAATATTAGTTGCCATATTTATTATTTAATCATCTATCACACTGTGCCCAAGAGTTTTTCACATGCCATTCAATCTTTCCTCAACTAAAAATTAAAGATGTATGCAAGTACAGGTTTTTAAAACTAATGATTCATTTAATTTAAAGCAGATGCATTTATCTTTCTATGCAACACTTTTTATTTCTAAATTTTTAATAAAATGTCATTTCTAAAATTTTAATAAATCAGCTGTCACACATGAAACATATTATGTTCACTATTAAAATATAGCATATGCTAGAAACTAAAATGGCAACTTTTGGTTAAAATTTAAAACACTATGCTCTCATCAAGAAATCCATCTGTTACCCATGAATTTTTAACATTGTAATTAGATTAAATGGGATCTCATTTTATAGTTAGAATGTAAATGTTGACATTAAAAGGAAAGCAAGATAGTTATTATCATGGTAAGAAATCATAAAGAGTACAATAAATTATGCAATACATAGTTTTTTAGTAACAAAAACAAAGTAAACTGCTCACTCTGGAGATTCAGATTTTGTTTTTAAAAATAAACAATTACTGAAGAAAGTAGCATATTCCTAGCTCTTACATACCACATACATCAAAAATGTTTCAAGAAATTGTTGTGCTCTGATAAGCTAGGTCTATCAATCCGTCTACAGAAATATGAGGTTTCTAAAATTACAAAGATCATACTTTGTATTTACAATGTGGTAAGATACATGTGTAGCAAGGCTATTATAATTTAAAAATTCTGTTCCTAGTCCTGGGAAACAAGTGCAAAGTTACAATGTGCAGGAGAGATCCTTAAAATACTCAAGAGAAAAAGAAGAATCATATAAATGTGACTAATATCCTGGAAAATTCAGTGCAAAAAACATTTATTGAACTCTTTTCACAAGACACAAAGGTCCCTACAATATAGGGAATATAATATTTTCTTTTTAAGTCTTTTCACAATTGTTCTATAAAGAGAGAAATGGGGGAAAGGTATTCAGCCACTTGACTGAGTTTTAGAAGTTTGTTCAGGTACTTTGATCCAGCATGCTGTGGAATCCCTGTGACATAGTATATAGAAGAATTAATAAAAACATAACAGAAATAACTACTGGAGGTTCTTTGTTTTGTTGTTGTTTAAGCAGACCTGCTTAAGAAAGAAAAATTGATAATTTAAGACAAACAAAAATAGTATGAAAGTAAGGGGAGAAAGAATCATTGCCCTAATGCTAGGAGAAGCTAACAATTCACAGTTAGCTAGAAATTGTATGTTTATTTTAAAAACTGGGATACATTCCTGCTAATGATTAAAAACATATACTGGAATGTAACTGTATTTGTAAATGTCTACTTACTAAACTGTTCATGTTTAGAATCTTTCATCGGAGTTACCTCAAACTGTGAAAGAATCGAGAGCCAGTTGATCTATCTCCACAATTCCTGGGAGGATCCAATCACTATTGTTGTTATCAAAGGAAAGAGTGAAATGCCAAGATTATTGGAGCTTTTACTTATTGGCATTTGTTCTCAGGGCAGCCTGATGCACTGAGTCTACCTCATCCTAAAATGATGCCACTGCCCAATCAAGGTGAAATATTCAAAAGCTTTTTAAATAAATGAATGAAAGAATACAAACACTAACAGTATGTCTAATCTCTCCCCTTCCCTTTCTCCAAGGAAAATGTGAGCCATTCAAGAAGGAATTTTTGAAAGGTTGGAAAGCCTTAGAAAGCTCTGTATAGTTACAGACTGGGTAAATCACATTGAATAGAAAAAAAATCACCAGGAAGGATGACAAACTCGTGCAATTTCCTTGTTACACATTGTCAGTTAAAAACAATGATTTTCCAGATAAGAGGGGAAAAAAAAACAGAAGTACTGATTTATTTCTAAAACTAGAAATAAATTTATTTTTAATCCTTTTAATAGCCTTCCTATATTTAGACTGTGCTAGAAAATAGTTGGGCCCTGTTTATCTCAGGAAAAGGCGGGCCACTGAAATGTGCTTGAGGAAGATTTGCATAGGTAACAGACACCAGGAAGGAACCTCATACTTGTAATGACCTAAATCAGAATGGGTGTTACCTGGAAGCTCTTCTCACATCTAGAGATATTCTTTACTTTTTGGCAAATGATTCTATAGTACAAGTAAAACAAACAAAATTTTTAAATTTCTTTCAAAGTTACACATGAATTTATTCACTTTTTTGGAAGGCAAAATAATGCTGTGGTTAAGCCAAATGCCCTGGGTTTTTTCCAGAAATCTTTGTCTCACTTTCTTCTTCTGATGAAATGGGATAATAACAATACCTGCCTAGCTCATATGTCTGCTGGCCACATAAATGTCTTCTTTTGAGAAGTGTCCATTTATACCTTTTGCCCACTTTTTGATGGGGTTGTTTGTTTTTTTCTTGTAAATTTAAGTTCTTTCTAGATTCTGGATATTAGCCCTTTGACAGATGGATAGATTGTAAAAATTTTCTCCCATTCTGTAGGGTGCCTGTTCACTCTGATGATAGTTTCTTTTGCTGTGCAGACGTTCTTTAGTTTAATTAGATCCCATTTGTCAATTTTGGCTTTTGTTGTAATTGCTTTTGGTGTTTTAGTCATGATGTCCTTGCCTATGCCTGTGTCCTGAATGTTATTGCCTAGGTTTTCTTCTAAGGTTTTTACAGTTTTAGGTTTTCCGTTTAAGACTTTAACCTATCTTGAGTTAATTTTTGTATAAGGTGTAAGAAAAAGGTCCAGTTTCAGTCTTCTGCATATAGCTAGCCATAACTGACTTCTTATAATGCAATCAAGTTAGCTAATGGTATTATTTAAAATAACAATTCACAACTTCCTTCCATTTGCTTTGATAACTAAGATCCAACTGAGTGTAAGTTTAAGAGCAGAGATAATTCCCAAATGCTTCTTCCAAACACTCATTTTACCAGTGCGTTATAACTCAGACCAAGATAAGAATGATACTTAGGTTCCAAGGTTGGTCTATAAAGGTCTTTCCTCACCTACTACTTTTCTTAACTACAGAACTAATATTCTTAGCCTGCATTTTGAATCCTAGAATTATTAAGTTATGCCATACACAAGAGGTAAAAAATAAGAAAGGAACAATAAATTTCACCGTAGAGGAAATTGTAGTTTCTCTGGACGATTTTGTCACAATGTAACTTCTAAACACTTCCTATTCAAAAAGCAACCATTTAGAAACTGGTTTGAATAGGATGAATGTGGTGGCTCACACCTGTAATCCCAGCACTTTGGGAGGCCAAGGTGGGTGGATCACAGGGTCATGAGTTTGAGACTAGCCTAGCCAACATGGTGACACTCCATCTCTACTAAAAATACAAAAATTAGCCAGGCACCTATGGTGGCATGTGCCTGCAATCCTGGCTAATCAGGAGGCTGAGGCAGGAGAATCACTTGAATCCAGGAGACAGAAGTTGCAGTGAGCTAACATTGTTGATTGCACTCCAGCCTGGGTGACAGAGTGAGACTCTGTCTCAAAAACAAAAACAAAACAAAACAAAACAAAACAAAAAAACCTCATTTGAACAAATTAGTTTTATTTAGAAAACTAAGAATATTTTCAGTTTCATTCAAATAAAACTATTAAAACTAGTTTTATTTATGTATTACCTTTATTTGAGTGAAACTGAGAATGTTTGCTGAATCGATAAAGGTGGTACTATTAGAACTCACACTCCAAAATAAGATAGATGATGTCTTATCATTTGTTTCATTCAGTTATAATGTTTCCAACAGGTTTTCAATCCAACCCAATGAGGTTAGACAAAAATAAATAAAAATATCTTGCCGTTGAAACTCTGGGTGAATACTAGCACCTGAAACACATGAACAGAATGGCCCATCTACTACTAAAGCTCACAAATCTGTGTGGCGACCTCAAAAATGGATGATCTTCCTTTTATCAGCATACATCCTCCTTACATCCACTGTGTTATGTAAGAAATCTGAAGTTCCCTGAAATCTTCTTCAATCTAGACCATCAACCTTTCATCAATCCTTGTGAAATCAACCTTCAGAACATATTTTTCATCTGCCCATTTTTCCTCATCTTCTTAATCTAAACAACTATCTGTTAACAACATATAACCATTCTTTAAAAAGAGGTCAATGAACCTCTTTGAACAAAAATCATAAGTTTTCCCATTGCATTCATGATAAAATTTAAATACTAAAAATGACCTACATATTGTGGGTTAAGCTAATATTCTAATGTTCAAAGGGCCTGTATCAATATGTAATTATACTTATTTCTGTGATTATTCATTTAATGAATAAATTGTAAAATTAATAAAGACAGGAACGACTTGGCATTTCCATCATTGTATGCTTAGTAACTAACAGTTTCTGATCCATAATCAATTTCTAGTAAAGATTTGTTGAATAAATAATTTTTTAAAAATACAACCCCTAAAACCTCTATTATACTTAGACTCCATCTACCAGAATCTGCCAGTAAATTATTTGCTCTATAAAGTTACCATTAGTAAAATAATTTTTTCTTTTGTTTTTCTCTTAAACCGGATGCCCAAAGGACTTACTTGTACACAAGTCTCATAAGAACAGGACACATGTCACATCAAGTCAGAACAACCAACCAATCATCCTGGGGCTTCTCTCTGACAATGACATTAAAGGCTATTTTGTGAAAAACTCATTCATTTTACCTATATCTCTCATGACTGGTCACATCCTTTACAATACTTTCTATCCAGAACAGTTCTTCATCTATATGACTTTAGTTGTCACTACTGGAATTTCTGAATAGAGCAGAGAATCATGGGAATCTGCAGAAATACACAATCTGCCTATTTAGAGTAAACAGTTTATCTCCCTGGAGATCATTCCAGAGAATGAGCTCACATTCAAAAATGAATGTAAGAAAGTGGCTCAACTCAAAATTTATTAAACTTTGATTATATGTAAACTCAGAAGCTTGTGTATGGTAAGTAAATGTACTAAAATTCCCTCTATCTTTGGCCTTTAAAAAGAACATGCTATTTTTCAGATAGGCTTTCCCAGAAGTAGACAAAAGCTGTACTCTAGGCTGGTGAAGTATCTACTATCTATCTGAAAGGCAATCAGTGGTTTTATTTTTCATGTGTTGAATCATATGATGATGACAAACACGTGTAGTCTTTGCAAATAAAATATAAGTAATTCTTAACTGACACTGAACTCTAGATTATTTTTTGCAATTACATATGAACATGAGAAATTCAGGATATTTCCAAAACTATCTTATAAAACCCAAACTAATGAAAAGTACAAATCTAACTCAGTTCCCCTATTTGATTGTTCAGTTACATACTGAAAACAGATAAATAGTTCTTAATATTTACATTTGGATAATACTTAACATTTTACATAAATGTAATCAAGTTTGGTTTACCATGGTCCTTTCATTAAACTTACTGAATTCCTAGCTAAACAGTTCTTTAAGAAAAATAAGGAAAGATGAAGAAAGGAAGGAAAGATACTGGCTATTTTTAATAAAAACAATATGAGTAATAGTCAGCATTTGAGTGTTTATTAAATTCTAATGTGCTCCATCACAAATGAGTTATATAAAATATTGATATTACTTATAATAATATTCTTAAAATGAATATTATTCAGATATTTTAGATGAGGAAGCTGGGCCTCTGAACTTTAATGCTCTTTGCTCAAATTACATACCTAATCAATTTTAACAGCTAGGTATGGCTGCTCCCAAAGCTCATGTACTATCGACTCCATTACAGTGGCTATTCATTTATCTCTACACCAAATTCTTATTACAAATGTGACCCACAGACATAAAAAGATAGTATAGATGTAAAAACAGCCTAATATTGCATAGCAAGTTAGTAGCAGAGATGGGACTAAAAACACCGTCTTCTGGGTCCAGCTCAATATTCTTTCGACTACAGTAAATTAGAGTTTAACAATATCAATCTAATTAATAAAGATTACTTTGAGCCTCACAATTTCCCCAAAGTTGATTACATTTTTACAAGCAAAAGGCTGCATGCTAAAAACATGCCCAGTTTTATGGTAAGTTTATGTGTTTCCCACCTTTATGACTACACATTCTCCTATTCCTCTTCCTGCTCTTCCTTCTCACAGACATTTGATCTCTAAGTACATTCATAGTCAAAACCTAGCTTTCAGGATAAGTCCATATTTGAGCCAAATCTTTAAGCCAACCCTCTAAGTCTCTGCCTCAAGACCTCTCAAGCACTATTCTTCTACTTTAATCTTCTTCCTTATTCTGAAGCTTCCTTTCTGCTTTGTCCCTCTCCCTGCTTTTATCTTGTTGCACTTCAGCACCTGTCTCTGTCCTTGAACTCTAAGTCATATTTGAAATCCCCACATTCATCAGACAATTACCACCTGGTCTTTCAATTCACACTTGCTTTCCAGTCTCTGTCCCTGTCCTCTTCACCTGTTGTTAGGACACTCACTCATCCATCTGGGAGCCTCCCCTAATCCTCCACCCATTACCAACTGCCGAGATCACAAAGTGCTATTGCCAGCCTACAAAAAACATAGTCTTTGCTCTCCTAAGTGTCCTTTAGTCAAAACAGCTGCTGGTACCATTACCGCTGGTACTGCTTCTTGACATTGTACTTTGTATCCTGCTTCTCCCTGGAGTAAGAATCTAGTTTCTAATTATTACCAGTCTCTGCCTTTTTGCCTGATCATTTTATATGGAACCAGCCATGCTTGGCTGAGAGTAACGGGAACAAATAGGCCTATTACTTGAGGAACACAATAAATATTTTCCTCCCGGAGGAGAGAATGACAATCTTTCTTAAACCGATGCTGATTCTTGCATTTTGGAAGGCTTTGCTGAATCCATCACTGAGATCCCTAAAGATAGAAGACATACGACTCTTAGACAGCATCACACAGAAAATTGGATACAATTTCACAGCATGAGAAAACACACTGCTGAGTGGGTATAATGCTAAATAATAATGGGATGATTTAAAGAGAGGAGCCGATGAGTCATAGGAAGCACAGTAAATGTTTCAGTCAAATTAAGTAGCACAAGACTCATTTTAGGAGGGTTCCAGGAAAAGACCAAAAGTGTAGGATGGAATTCAGATAAGAAACGTGTTTGCTCAAAGCTTAAATCCAACAGAACAGACTATTGAAATTGCAAAAATCTTGAGCTGCTATTAAAAAATAAACTAAAAATTATTGAACATCAATTTCAAATTATGTCATCATTACGCATATAAAATATTTAAAATAAAATTTTTTTCTAATAAAATGAGAAAATGTAATTTTATAAATGACAACAATAACCAAAACACAGAAAGTAAAAAAGCCTGAGGTTAAGTTCAAACCCTCATTACTGAACGAGGTAAGAGGCTACATACAAGAAATCACTTTACCTTCGTAATCATCCTTAGTTGTCAAAAGTTTGATTAATATTAAATAATTTCAAATACTAATAGGTCTCCTTTAAAACTCCCAATTTTATAGTTATCATAAATTTAAAAAGACTACTTCTAAGGAGATATTACAACACAATCACAATTAAACAGCTAGAAGAAATTATTCTGAGTATCTTATCAGAAAATAATTTAAATTAGGCCATTTAAAGGATAGAAAAAAAAACAAGGAAGTATTCTAAATAACTTAGAATATAAATGGGAAACTAATTGGAAAATAAATCTCTAATCTAAGACAAATTAATAAATAAGAGGTACTTGGCTAATGCTACTTAAATGACATTTTGGACACACGAAGACTTTAAATTCATGATAAATTAATTGTGTATTACTTGGAGTGGACTATCTGCCTCTGGATATCTGCCTCTGGAGGTGTCCTACGCTGCAATTCAGAAGCCAATGCCCATCCAGATAGGGAAAATCCTAACCCCTTACCAACATGATTGCAGAAAGTAATGGCTGTAGCAGCAGAAGTGTGCAAATTCTATTTGTATCCCCAGTCATGAGGAACAGACAATGAAAAACAGTAGAATGTTTAGCGGCTGTCCTACAATGTTATCTTTAACCAGGCAGTTAAAGATATCTGGCCAGGGCAGGTTCACACAGGAAGACAGCAGGAGGGAGTGGAAACTATGAAGACTAGTTGGAAGAGCTACACCTAAAATAGCTATTATTTCCCCATTGTGAATATCCCCATTATTTCGGTCATGAATTTGTAAATTTTACTACTTTTATTTATTTGTGTGTAAACATGGAGGCTTAGAAGTTGTGTTTGTCACCAAGCTTCCTGTCATGAGAAGAAAACACTTCCTGACCCTGCATCATCTCCAATATCTTCCCTGGTTTCATCCTTTTATCCAACGCCATTCCCTCTTCCACTGTGTTCCCATCTCTTCCCACTATTTGCTTATTAGATTGATCCGGGGAAAAAATTAAAGTACATGGAAAAGCAGGAGCCAGCAAGGATGAATGCAGAATTTAGGAGTCCATGTAGTGGACCAGCTGCTCTGATGGGCTACTCTGGCATCACTGGCAGATAAAGCTTCCATGCAAACAGCATTTTGCTTTTCCTCAACCCAACCATGCTTTTTCAAACAAAAGGTATGAATGGTTTTGATTGTTTTTCATTTGAGGTACAATGCTATTTGCACAGAAGCTGCATCTTCTCTTAAAGTACCTGAACTTAACACTTAGCTGATGAACGTTTATCTCCAATCCACGTGTTCTTCCGCAAGACATGTGACTCTCTCACAGCTAGAGTTTTTCGTTAAACCCAATCTTTTCTCATGCAAGAGGATGGGTGACTACTAAATGGTTTTTCCAATCCATTGTTCACCTGCATTGGAACATCTGATCCAGTGACAGCACATGTCACTAGATGCCTTAATAAATAAAATCAAAATATCCTTCCACTAGCAAACTAATCATATTCACTTTTAATCTCCCATTTTTAATCTCTCCTATTTCATTTCTCCCTCTCATCTCTTTTCTCTGTTCTGCTTATCTAAGTATCTAATCCAATTCACTCATGTGTAATGAATGTAATTGCCACCATTCTGCAATTCCTAAGGTTTTGTTTCTTTGCTTTTTTGTTCTGTATCCCATCTCTTTGCTACACTCAAGCTTTACATTTTATTACCCACTTACTACTAAAACTTGTCTAGCTAAGCTTTCTTAGAAAAATTTAAAAATCTTCCACTGCTCAAACAATAATCTTACCTTTAAACTATTTTCTTAACGTTTATTTGCCTGAGAAGATTGTCCAAGGAGATGAAGGGCTGAATAAAAACTTAGTTATATAAACTTAGAAAATCAAATGAATTGTTCTTTTTTCAGTAAGAAAGATAGAACCTGAGGGCCTTGTCTTTCAGTCTATCCAAGGTATCTTCACCTCTTAGCATAATACATTTTTGTTGGTCTCACCTAGTGGGAATTGTTGGATCACTGAACAAGGACCATTATCTTGTGCCATGTTCTATTCACCACATACCCCAATCAATACATTATAATAGTATCAAATTTTTAACATGTTCCAAGATGAATATAAATAGGATTTTCTATTGGGAAATTTTTTTATAACTTAATAATTTAACAGGTTTCTGAAATTAGAATTATGATTTCCTTATGTTGAAAAAAACATAAAAAATTCCAATAAATGACTATTTTATATGTATACCACATAGCCAACAAGCGTAGGAAAAAATGTTCAACATCACTAATCATTAGAGACATGCAAGTAAAAACCATAATCAGATGCCATCTCAGAACAGTCAGAGTGGTCATTATTAATAAGTCAAAAAGTAACAGATGCTGGTGAGGTTGCAGAGAAAAGGGAACACTTATGTGCTGCTGGCGGAAATGTAAATTAGTTTAGCCATTGTATAAAGCAATTTGGTGATTTCTCAAAGAACTTAAAACAGAATTACCATTTGACCCTGAAATCCCATTACTGAGTACATAGCGAAAGGAATATAAATTGTTCTACTATAAAGACATTCATGTGTATATTCATTGCAGCACTATTCACAATAGCAAAGACATGGACTCAACCTAAATGCCCACCAATGGTGGACTGGATAAACGAAATGTGGTAAATATACAAGATGGAATATTAGAAAGACATAAAAAAGTCTGAGATCTTATCTTTTGTAGCAACAGGAATGAAGCTAGAGGCCATTATCCTGGGCAAATGCACACAGGAACAGAAAACCAAATACCACATGTTCTCACTTATAAGTGAGAGATAAACTTTGAGTAGTCATGAAACAACAGACACTGGAGCCTACTTGAGGGTGGAAAAGGGAGGAAAGTGAGGACTGAAAAGCTGCCTATCAAGTACTATAATTATTACCTGGGTGATGAAATCATCTGTATGCCAAATCTCTGAGCTGCACAATTTATCTATACAACAAACCTGCACGAGTACCTCTGAACCTAAAATAAAAGCTAACAAATAAATAAATACATACATACTAAAAAAGTGTACCAATTTATAAAAATCTCTATTCTGTTGTTTGGAAATAAAAATTCTGTATTTTAATTGCATTTGTTTTCTCTTGAAGAATGTTAAAGGCATCTTTAAGGTGGTATTGTACATATTATTGATGCTTTTTGTGGCAAAAAACAAAAGGTAGATTTAGTGATACTTGCAATCACTGTGAGCATGAGTCACTGGACTGGAAAATGCAATTAGAATTACATACACTCAATACAACATTTGCATTTGCCTTACAGATTGCTTACTGCTTACTAAAGCGAGCATAAATATATTTTAGTGATAAGCTTCCAAGTCCTATAATTATGTGAAAATAAACACTAAAAGAATTTAAAATGGTAGTTGATATATGAAAATTTTCAAACTGACATTCAGTACTAATTTTCTAAGAAAATCAAATTAAATTTCAAAAAATTAGAATTTATAGAATTCTTATTAGCCTAATAATTTCTTGCATAGCACGGAACACACTAAATAAAAGTTTATAATTTTATACAGAAAATGTGAGAACAATGCCTTGTCATTTCAAGTATTTGTTTTATGTCCAAGATAAACAGATTTAAGGAGTATTAACATATTTACTTTTTAAGTTTGAGATTCTTAAAAGATTGTTGAAGATAAAGACTTCAAAATTCCCTGAAGCTTTGGACATTTTGGTTAGCTCTGCAAATGTGCTATTCTTTCTAGATCTTCTGAATTTCATGTACAGTTAAGTCAATCCAAATAATCAAGATTAAGAAGGGGAAAGAAAGAGGAAAGGAGAATAAAGCCATGAAAAATTTCTAAAATTTGCTCTGTGCCTTATTTGGAACTGAACAAAACAGAATCAACTCATGCAATTAACCTGAAATCTAAACATGTTCCTAGTAATTGAAGGTGAAGATGGAAGATATCACTCTTAGCCATTACCCTCTCTCAATATTTACCTACTTACAGCTTTCTCTACCAGCCACTTCCATGGTAAAAATTATTATTAAAATTTCAATAACCAAAAATGCATTTATGAAATACATGGTATTAACAGTAGTTTACTACATATAGCTACTAATCCCAAAGAGTAAAATCTCTTTCAAAAAGCACTAAATATAACAATTAATAGTACAACCAAAAGAAAACCAACAAATTTCCTTGTTTAAATTTTCTCATTTCATCTTGTGAAAATTTTTCAGCACAGCCTATGGCAGGTGACAAAGAAATTCTTCTTTAAAACAATGTCAAAACTATTTGTTGGAAGAAAAAACTCAAACAAGATTTTAAAACCCCTTTTGGTCCACAACCATGCATTCACCAATTCCAAACTGACAAAATAGAAAACTGTTAAGGGTAGGCATTTCATTATCTGAATTAAAAAATACTTACACTATTGGTTTTTCCAGGCGACTTCCCTGTGAACCAACAATCTCTCCCAATGTACAAAACACTTGTCCCAGAAAGTCCTGAAATAGATAAAAAGATTAAAGCCCATAAGTTTCCAAACTATCTTTACAGTATATGTTTTGTATATTACACATCTGCAATGTTTTCATTGCTGAAATACTGACGTATCTAACTTCCAATAATAGGTAAAATAAGCTCAATATCCATTAATTTTACCATGTGACTTTCAAATGTTTGCACAGCATTTTGTGCTTTTAATCACAGAGCAGTTTTGTTATTTTGAGTTCACAGGCATTGCGTTTTTCTTTTTATGTTTTAAGCTAAAATAAAAATAGAAAAAAGTTGGAAGTTTTGAATGCATAATTGGCTTAACTTCAGATGCCGCTGAAATTATTGGAACTGTTGGCTGAGGAGACAAAATGAGAAAGCACATAGCTTAATTAATTAAGCTCTGTAGTTTGATCTTCTGTATAATGTATTAGCACCCCCTCACAAAATCGCTCTGATGGTTCAATTAGTTATTGCATGAGTTAACACCAGCATATTGTAAGTGTCTAAAAATGGATTAAATAAAATACACTATAACATTCATTAACATACAACTACATGATTCTTCTTTTCAAGACTCAGAATAACACTGAAAATGAGAGGTCTGATATTAACACTGCATTTCACATATAAAGAAACTAAGTGCTTATGTCACATTGTATGCCTATATCAAAATATCTCATGTACCTCATAAATACATACACCTACTATGTACTCACAAAAATTTTAAAATTAAAGAAATTTAATTTAACTTAATTTTAAAAAAAGAAACTAAAACTCTAGAAGGTTGATTTTCTATAAATAGCAGAGCCGGGACAAACTCCGATGTTCTGATTCTAGATTGTTATGCCACATAAGAACTTAACTACCATAAATTCAATGCAACTTCATATGTCCATAAAATAAGGGCACCAACACCATCTGGATATGTATGTCAAGAAAATGTGCAGTTGTTCCAGGGAAAGACACGTGCCTTCTAGTTTAGCCTGTATATGATTCAAAGAATTGCCCTGTTCTAAACAAGGTGAGAGATCTCTCTAAATTGTTTATGTGGTGAACTAGACCAAGAAAATCCCTAGGAAGAATGGACAGAGAGGATTAATGGCAAACAAAATGTGTTCAGTACTACTAGGTATTATACTTAGTAGTATTAGAGAGAAATGACTGTTCTCGAATGAAAGAAAAAAGCCAACTCATGGTGAGGAATTACTATCAGCCCTGATACTCAGATAAGGCAACTGAGGCACAGAGAAAGTAACTTGCTTAGAGCTACAATGTAGACCCAAGTCTAAACCCAAGATTTACCACTCACTTAACCACTATGTTAAGCCATGCTGTCTCTCTGTTTCTAGTCTAACGAAAGGTAGGACACCCAGTCACGTATAAGCTTACCAAGCCACAAAAGTAAAAACTATGTTCTTCAGTGTTAGGGAGGAAAAGTGGGGGTGGAGAAGCGCGTTAATTAAAAAGAGGAGTAAAAGACCTCTATAGACTAGGATAGCCAAGGGAACATTTTCACAAAGGAATTAACTTTCTTGAGAGCCAGTAAGAAATCAGATCAGATCTTGCTTGGAGAGAAGATAATTGGACATTCTAGATTTAGAGAACAGATCAGACTGACAGGCAAGAGAATAATGAGCAAAGAGAAGGGCTCTAGTAAAAGGTAGAAATGGAGATGAGGAGCCAAACCAAGAGAGGGTCCTCACAGGCAGACACAAAAGTTGTCTTAGGGTAATCAGAAGCAACCAGAAGCCTTTCGCAATTCAGGGACACCATTAGAGCGGTTCATTCAGAAGATTACTCAAGTGCCTATTTGCAGAATGAATTGAGGAATGAGGAAAATAACTAGAAGCCAGATCAATCAGAAGGCTATAGTAGCTAATAAGAGGCAAAGTGATAAGGCCCCAAACAGTACTGCACAGAAAAATCACAAGATTTGGTGAAAGCCGTATCCGCATATAAGACAAAAAATAACTGCACATCTGATATTTGGATACTGCCAGCAGGGATATACCTTCATTAAACTACAAATCATTTTAAATTTGCTTTCAAACACATCAAGAGAAGTTAAGATAAAGCTTTCACATATTTAAATTAATTATCTTTCATAATGGCCCTTCTTTATCAATGTCAAAACAGATTTTACAAATGCTTATGGAATTTTAATAAACCTAAATTTCTTTAAGTCTCATGACAGCTAGAAAGAGCCAAATACTGAAGATCTGAAATGTATCACTACTCTTCTGAGTCAGCAGCAAAAACAACATACAAGGGGGATTCCAGAATTCTTTTCTAAGGATAGTTATGCTAATGGGCACCTGCAAATGCTACATATTAAATGGACTCTGCCAATGGAACAGCAAGTCTCAGTAAAAGCCATCTGTGCTGAAATTACTCAAAAGAATAAAACATAAATATTGAGCAGGACCATACTAATGTGGAGACCTACTAACAAATACAAGAGAACACATGAACATCATCTTGGCTGAACAAAATCAACAAAATGTGCACCAAAAAGTTATGATGTGAATCTGTGTGTGTCTGTGTCAAAGGCCACACACACACTGGTGTCAACAGCTGTGGCCAGCCCTGGGTGAGTGGCCAGAACTCCACTAGACTGGTTTGATAAACCCCTGAATTAAAAACACCTGAGTGCTAGGTAATGAGAACTATTTCATACCTACAAGAAGCATAAGAAAGTGTATATGGCTTGACAACGCTATGGCATACACCACCAGACTCTACAGAAAAGTCCAAGGAGAAAACTAGGTCAGAAGTCATTTCCTTTCCCAGCTCCACCAGCACAGAGGAATGCAATCAGCCAATTAGCTCAACTGGGACTGCTGAAGAATCAACACGGGCGCAGAATAACAGATGTGAAAAGCACAGGCATCAGCTGAGAAGGAAAACAGAGTCCTGTGGCCATAAGCTGGACATACGGCGCGGTGTTGCCAGATCACTTCCCAGGCCTTTCCCTTAAAGGCGAATCTGGGAAGTGTATAAGGCTATAGAAGACCTTTGCCTGTTTGTCTCCAAATTCGGGAAAGTATAATGCACATTCAACTTGAATGGCGGCCTCTACAAGTACCATACATTTTGCCCCCACATTTAATGGCATTTGTGTTTTTTTTTTTTTTTTAATGATTCTGTGTGTTTGTGTATTCCCTATCAAAACAACACATATATTAGTCACAATGCAAAAATTAGCATATAATATTTTTCCATTACTCGCTGTGTTGAAAAGTTCTACCAAATCCATCTTTAGCCATCTTAATGGTTCACATTTGCTAAGTATTTTACACAATACTCAAGATACAGTGTCTTTTAGCAGACATTTCTAGATATTTTGGTTTGATAAAGATGAAAATAAAATATAGCTATAATATGAACTGTTTTGTCATTTCTTATTCTGGCATTGTGTTTCAGTTGATGCGTCATTAACTCTAGGTAACAGTAGTATTTCCAGTAATAAACCCAGGCACGTTTCCACAATTCTAACCCACACATAAACCAAATCTAGCTTCGAGTGTCTAGCAGCTGAGAAATGCTTCAATTTATTCAATTATTTTAGCTATTGGCCTCTCGCCAAAGTGGCCATGAGATCAATGAATATTTATTGAATGAGCAAATTATTACTTTACAATCTAAATGGAACCTAGTTTTGGAATGTGTTTAAATGTACATGAACCATATTGTTTGTATACAGGATGCATTCTAACACTTAAAAACATCCGGTTGGGCACAGTAGCTCACACCTGTAATCCCAGCACTTTGGCACTTATGGAGTCCTAGTCAGGCAGATCATGAGGTCAAGAGATCAAGACCATCCTGGCCAACATGGTGAAACCCTGTCTCTACTAAAAATACAAAAATTAGCTGGGTATGGTGGTGCACGCCTGTAGTCCCAGCTACTCGGGAGGCGGAGACAGGAGAATCGCTTGGATCTGGAAGGAGGAGGTTGCAGTGAGCAGAGATCATACCACTGCACTCCAGCCTAGCGACAAAGTGAGACTCTGCCTCAAAAAAAAAAATCCAAATTCAATGTGCTGGTATTAAAGAAAGACTTGAGTTAGAAATGAGGGAGACACCAGAAAAACAGAGAGTAGACCAATACAACGCATTACAGTAATAACATGAGCTTCACATTGCATAGGTAGTTTTCAAACAACTAACTAGATAATAAGAGGGAATGTGTTTGGATTATCCCTGTAACAACCTAATCTAAATTTATTACTCATATATGGTTCAAAATTCAAGAAAGCATTGCTGTGCCATCAGGTTTCAGCTGATTAGCATACAAATATATTTATGTTTCTCTTGACTTTCATGCTAATATTCAAGGGAATGTTGAACTATATGCATGAGCATAATCTTGTTCCTTCAAAATTATTACTTTATTTCTTATGTGCCAATGTTTACAGATCAATCCCTCCATCTACATTTTATTTTATAATGTAGCTTGCTACCAGTCTGTATTCATGAAAATTACATTAGTACTACTGGCTGTAGTAATTCTACACACATAAATTGGAAATTTACTTTGCAGCCAAAGATCTCATTTGCAGTTCTATGCTGCCTGCATGTATGTCAAGACTGAACCATTTACTAATGTCTCTGTGTCTGTTTCCTCATATATAAAATGGACACAAGGAATAATACCAATCTTACAGGCTGTACAGAAGATAATATATGTAGATAATATATGCAAAGTTCTTAAAACAGATGCTTGGAATGATAAATATCTAATAATCTATGTCTCCCTCATCCTTCCTACTCCTTTAATTTAAGAGAGTATTACTACATACTCAAAACTTGTTACTTGCTACTGGATTCCAATATAGAAAATACCATAATTAGCTAAATAAGATAATTTACTTTCTTTTCCAAAACTAATTTGCAGTCATGGTCAATACACGTTTACTTAAACAAAGGCTTATCATAAAGGCTATTATAAAATAAAGACACATATACATGTGAATTACATTTTACAAACTATGAAATAGTAAGCCAGGAGGCATTTACTGTAAGTGAAATTTCTAATCTTTATACTACTATAAAGTAATCAACACGTCATCATAAACCATTTCATAAACATTCAATAGTGTAGCATCTTTCTCCTAATGGTCTACTAAAGATAATATTTAAATGACTTTTCTGCTTTATGAAGCAATCAATGAGCATCTGAAAATATAGTTTCCCTAATTAATAATTTAGATTAAAAGACATTAGGTAGGTTTACTGGTAGTTGAGTTTTAATACAGCATAGTAATGGTGCAGTCAACTGTTTAGGAGTTAATCATTTGATTTCTTCATAAGAACCTGATTTGCTTCAGTCTATTGCTTCTACCCATTTCTTGGTCATTTAACTGATTTTTAGCACATTCATACAATGGCAGTCAAATTAAGAGAAAATTAAGTGCCACAAAATTTCTTGCTTTTGCAATATTTTAACTGCTGTGGTAAAAGATTGGTGAGAAATAAAAACTTACATTACCTGTGAAAACTGTACTGTTGATATTACCTGGTAATATTTTATTGCTGGTACTTCCTGATGATATTTATCATTTCTTTTGTATTTCATTAATTCATACAATCACGTTACTATAAAAATTAGGTATGGCTTATGTTTTACACAATATACTAACATCGCAATCACTTTTAATAAATGAACATGACACTTCTTTGCTCCAGTAGTCACTCCTACTTTATTAATACTTGTTAGCACATCTATATGCTGTTTGGAGATAAGGCAAACTCAACATGAAACAACTTGATTATATTTTGGGATTTTTTTTTTTTCTTTTTTGAGACAGGGTCTCACTTTGTTGCTCAGGCTGGACTGCAATGACATAATCTCAGCTCACTGCAGCCTCTACCTCCTGGGTTCAAGGGATTCTCATGCCTCCCAAGTAGCTGGGATTACAGGAGTGTGTCACCACTCCCAGCTACTTTTCATATTTTTAGTAGAGACAGAGTTTCACTATGTTGGCCAGGCTGGTCTCAAACTCCTGAACTCAGGTGATCCACCTCCCTTGGCCTCCCAAACAGCTGAGATTATAGGCATGAGCCACCACACAAGCTTCAATTCAATACTGTAGTAGAAATAACTTCTCACATTTTAATATTATAATAGTACAACTTTTTTCCAAAGCAAAGATTTGTCTTTTTAATGGATAGATCCATCTATAAACCAAAATGCTAAGTCCAACCTCCAAGAGATAATATAAAGCTCTAAACTTAAATTACAAATACAATTTCTTAAATTATACCCTATCCCTGAAAATATGCATTTATTTTACCCTAGCACAACTGTTGATTTTCAAGATATTTTTCGCTAGGCCAGGAGCTGTGGCTCACGCCTGTAATCCCAGCATTTTGGGAGGCCACGGCAGGAGGATCACTTGAGGCCAGGATATCAAGACCAGTCAGGCCAACATGGTGAAACCCTATCTCTATCAAAAATATAAAAATTAGCTGGGTATCGTGGTGTGTGCCTGCAGTCCCAGCTACTCGGGAGGCTAAGGCAGTAGAATCACTTGAATCCAGAGGCAGAGGTTGCAGTGAGCCAAGATCTCATCACTGCACTCCAGCCTGGGAAACAGAGTGAGACCCTATCTCAAAAAATATATATGTATTTTTGGCTAAGAGTCCAAATGAAGGCAGTTAAATAAGACACTGAAAGAAAATTAAGCTTTCAACAAGTAGATATTCAGTGACTAAAATTAACCAAATTTTAAAAATTATACACACTTTGGCTGGGCCTGGTGGCTCACACCTGTAATGCCAGCACTTTGGAAGACAGAGGCCAGCAGATCACTTGAGGTCAGGAGTTCAACACTAGCCTGGCCAACATGGTGAAACCCTGTCTCTACTAAAAATACAGGTGTGGTGGCACAGGCCTGTGGTCTCAGCTACTTGGTAGGCTGAGGCAGGAGAAATAGCTTGAACCCGGGAGGCAGAGGTTGCAGTGAGCCAAGATTCAGCCACTGCACTCCAGCCAGGGTGGCAGAGTGAAAACTTGTTCAAAAAAAAAAAAAAAAAATCCACATATATATTCAATACTTGCACACATATACAACATTCAGATTTTCAAAATAAAGCTATGCTATAGTGAAATAACATTCTACCATCCTTTTTTAATATTTATATTCACAAATATAACAAATCTATGGAAAATATTTACATTGTGACAGCACATCACTTTTGACAGAACACTAGTTCTCATCAATAACAAAGTTCAAAATGTAATATGTTAACAGGAAACGGGTAAATATTGTCACTGTTAGTAAACATGGTGACACAGCTGCTATGCCAAATAACTAGGAAACTTACTAAATGTTATGATTAAATATCTGAAATATATTATAGCATTATTAAGTAATATTAAATATGACATTACACCATGACACAGTATCATTATTAAATACTAACCCCTGGGTAAGGGCCAGTTTTACATGCAAACAATCCCACCTAATATAACTTAATGAGTGCTGAAGTTACTATACTCAAACCCGCTGCAGGTATTATCCCTATCTCTACATCTAAGGCAGATTGTATACGACCCTACTGAAAACGCAAATGGGAAAGATAGGCATTTATAGTAACAGTCATAAACACTTTAGCTTGTATATGTGTATAAAGCTACCTCTCATCATCTAATTAGAACGGGAAAGAAGGCTACAGGAAAAAAAATAAAGTTTTTATTGAAAAAGCATCAGAGCATAACATGAAGAGCTTTTTGACACAAGGCAGTCAGGTAAGACCTCGCAGTAGATACCTGAATAATGTGAGGGAGGGAACCATGTGAATGGTTCCCTGAAGCATTACAAATAGAAGAAAAGGCAAGAACAAAGTCCCTGAGACAAGAACTTGGGCGCTAAAGGAAAAGCAAGAGAGACAGCAGGTGGAAGCAGGGTGAGCAATCATGAAAATGGCAGGAGAGGAGGTAACCAGGGGCTACATCAAGACTGATTTCTATCCCAAGTGTGGAAGAAAGCCATTGTGGTGTTTAAACTGGGAAGTGACATGTCGTAGCTGGCTTTTAAAATTACCATTCTACCTACTCTTCCTCCCTCAAGATTGTATTCTATTCTATTCTCCATTTGCATTTTCTTTAGATAACTGGATTCCAACTTAATTGGCTGATGGTTACTAAATCTACATCTTAGTCTTCAAACACTGCCTAATCAATATCTCCATTTGGATGCTTACTGGGGGTCTCAAGTTTAACATGAACTTGGCCTTACCATGGGTAAGGCCAATCCCCACCCCTCCACCCGATCTCCTTCTCCCCAGTGTACCTCATTATGTAAACCATATTACTATTTACCCAATTGTTCTTATCAGGAACCTAATAGCCACTCTAACTTCTCTTATTTTTACAGTGGACATCCAATTCATCATCAGTCATACTATCGACCTATATTCCAAATCTGACCACGTCTTACCACTTCAGTGGTTTTAACCACCACAGGTTGCTCACCAAGTCAAACTACAACTGCCTTATAACTGATCTCCTTAATTCCAGCCTTGCTGCGCCAACCCCATTCTCCACTGCCACTGTCACAGTCAGCATTTAAGTGCATGAATCAGATCACGTTATCCTCCAGTGACATCCACCAAAGAAAAACCCAAACTCCTTTTTAACCGTGGCCTACACATCTCTCCATTGTCTGATTCCTATGGATCTTTCCAAACTATTTCAGTCCACTTCCCTCATCACTCATAATACCCTACATATGACAGCCACCATTCCAAACTCTTTCTTGACTCAAGGCCACTATACTGTCCTTCCTTTTGCCTGGGATGCTGTTCTCCTAGATTTTCAGTCATTCCCTCCTCCTCAGTAATTATATACCCAAGGTGATAAATGGCATAGAACCATGCTGGCTGGTTTAGGGAACCTCAGCTTCTAGCTATTGGTGCTTTTCCAGTCACTCTCTCCCAGTATCAATATCTTATTAGTTTAATCGCCACAAAGAAAGTGAAGTATCTTAATCATTTATTGCATTCGTGTTCATAGAGAAAATCTGCCCACCTCACCTCTTCAACTACAAAACGTAAGCTGCTTGAGAAGAGAGGCCTTGTTTGTCTTAGTCATTGCTATATTCCCCAGCATGCCAAGTGTCTGCCCTAGATTTATTGTCTGTCTGCCTATATGAATATATGTTAATACTTTAGAATTCAGCTCAGCTATATATAGGTTAAATTAGCTTTATATTCTAATGAAAGAATCTTGCCCCACTTAAAAATCTGTTTCTACGAGAAATTGCATTTCATGGTCCAAACAATATTCAAATAAAATTTTTAAATATAACTGATCTATATGTGAAAGTTTACATATATAATATTTAGAAAGTGTGTTAAAAAATACACATCTTCACTGAAGGCTAATGTCTAGTGGCCAAAATAATCCACAGAGCCATGAATACGTCTGAAACAAAAATTTTAGTGGTGCCTTCTGCAACCAACTAAGTGGATAAATGTATTTTAGATTGCCTTGTGAGTATGAAAATTTAGTATACAGACTACAGTTTCTATGCCATCTAGTCCAACATGCCAAGCAGAATCCTGTACACACTAATTATGGGCCTGTCATTAATCCTTTCATTAATGATTTGGCTCATGCAATTTAATTATGCAAATTAAAGTATACAATGTAGTTCTGCTAATGGTATTAAGATGAGTAGGTTCACTAGCACCTTAGAGCAGAAACTGAGAATTCAAAATGCCATGTTTTATACACAGAACCAAAAACTATAGCGAAAAGTATTTTAGTATTTTCTCAGAGAATCATAAACAGAATAAATCTTCTAAAGAAAGACGTCCCTAGATTCCATAAGACTTTTCCTGGCACACAATGATTTTCACTAACACACTTTTCCACCACAAACAGAATCAATTAATTATGATCTTTTATGTCTTACGTCATATTTATCTGCCATGTTAAAAACCTAAGGTGTGGTGCTATATTCTATCTCCATTTCCCTAACAGTATCAAAAAATAGGAGTTTGATTGACCCAAGAGTCTTAAGTACCAAACACCAAATAAAGTCACCCTGAAAGAAAATTCCTTCACAATTATCTGAAATGAGAATGAATATATATAATTACTAATTCAAGGGGTTCCCTCTTGCTACAAAATCTCTTTGTAAAAAAAAGTAAATAAGTGCCTTTATGCCACATGCAACCTAGGCACTTAGCAGTCTTTCCTAAAAGGTTCCAGTTTATTTCACTTTGCAAAATTGGCAGGCAGACAACAGTCTTAAAGAATCATATCCTCAGAAAACAGACCTATCTTGTTTATTGGTTCTATCTGATTTTCAAAAACCTCATGAATTCCTTTTGGGTTGAATGAGTTATATGCTCCTTTACCTAAAATCTGTACTTAGATGCTTTCAATTAAGAAAGGGCTTTTGCTGTTAATTTCTAACAGAAATTCTAGATAGTCCTCTCTATCAGTTCTTATAACAATCCAAAAGCATATTTTTCTTCTCTTTCCACATGCTTCACCCACTTATAAGCTCAGGCACTTATTAACTCATCTGTATAGTCAACTAAATGTATTTTAAAAATATAACGCAGACACAAATATAAAGGATAGCTTAAAATGTGAAATAATATAAACCATGGGACCTATAGGAGATGATGCAATACATCGGTAGAAAAATAATGAGAATCTGAACTAAGGCAGTTTTAGCAAGAAGGGAAAGAAGACAGAAAGGGCAGGGCATGGTGGCTCATGCCTATAATCCCAGCACTTTGGGAGGCCGAGGCAGGTGGATCACAAGGTTTCACCATATTGGCCAGGCTGATCTAGAACTCCTGGGAGAGGTTTCTGTGGAAGTTAGAGACGAACGTTTCAAGAATGGAGTAGTCAATTCTATTTGGGGAAAAAATGAGAGAACAGGAGAGATTAAGAAGTAAGAGTGAAGAGAGGCCACTCAATCTTGATCTAGCCCATGTTGGGGTAGTTTAAGTGAAAATTTGATGAGGAGATAGTAAAAGAGGTATCATGAGGGTAAAGCACTGTCAAGATAGAATTTCTTTCTTTTTTTTTTTTTTTTTTTTTGAGACGGAGTTTCGCTCTTGTTGCCCAGGCTGGAGTG
>NW_016107792.1:307110-343333 GCF_001604975.1 Cebus imitator
CAGCTGATTTTTTGTATTTTTAGTAGAGACGGGGTTTCACTATGTTGACCAGGATGGTCTCGATCTCTTAACCTCGTGATCCACCCGCCTCAGCCTCCCAAAGTGCTGGGATTACAGGCATGAGCCACCGCACCCGGCAAGATAGAATTTCTTAGGATGAGGGAGACATGAAACTTTTCTTAGGAAAATAAAAGCATTTCTACAAAAGAGAAAGATTTAAAAGGAAATATACATGTATGGTCTCTAGGAGGAATCTCTCTTACATAAAAATATTTAGTCATTAGTGACTATTTAAGGGAAAAGAATTAGCCATGTTTGAGATAACTTCCTACCCTATACATTTCTCTCTGCCCTGTACTCAAGGCAACTACACTGATGGGAACCACACGTTCCCAACTTGACTTCAAACATCCAATCCCATGGAAATGTCCTTACCTGCCCAGTTATTATGCCCTTTGAAGACTAGTTTGAACTAAGAAACACAGAAAATATATGCAGGGAGAGTGGTACTTGGAAGTCTACGTCCAGTCAGAATTAGTGAGGTCATTTCCCCATGTGGACAATGATGAATAAACAGAGAAACTTGGTCTTCAGAGAGAGGCAGAAGCTCAGAGAAAAGACATGGTAAAAAGAATATGTGGCCTGAGAGCGAGAAAGAGAAATGGAGAAAATCGCTTCTCACTCACAACTCACCATCCTGTTTCCAGTGCCAGCTCCCATAAGGCCAAGCTACACTTCACATTTATGACATGCCCATAAACCCTTTAATCAACCACTTATGTGTGAGAAGTGAATGCATTTCTTTTCTTACAACTCAACAATTTTGACTATAAAATGCAGTTTCTTTTCTGACATTTTTAGGACATCCGGAAAACTTCCAATATAAAGCTACGCAAATAAATTGTAAATGTTTAGTCACAAAGCTATAAACCTTAATCATGAGCAGGCGGGTGGCATGGCAACCACAATGAACTTTACTTATGGAGCGCAATAAGCTTGTTGCAGCATTTTTTTCCATTTGTAAAGAGGTCAGTCACTTAGACTGCTCCTGAATACTTCATGTGATTCTGCTGTATGCTTCATTGCACAAATAAATCTCATACTTCAGTCAATGAAGGAGGCAGCAGTAAATTGTGATTTTTACCATCATACACATCCAGGCTCCCAGATTTTCCAAATCTATTTCTTAGCTCATAATCCCCCTTTCTGTCTCATCTCTTTTCTGAATTATTACACTCCCCCTCTCCAAACTTCATGGGAAATCATCTATTCTAGTTTGACAGCCTGTAATAATGGAAAAGTAAAAAAATCTCACCCTCCTACGTTTCTGGGCATTGTTAGCCAGCCAGCCTCCTAACCCTGGCACAGCTGCTAATCCTACATTTGTGTACCCAGATTTCACTTGGCACCTCAGTTATCCCCTTTCAGAATGCTGTTTTCACCCTCATGCAGCCCTTCCTACTGGGGGTGGCCTACTTCCAACTTCACAGGTCAATAAACAAGTGGACGGATTAGCACAATGTTTTGCTGGAGTATCTCAGTCTCATTCATCCCTTCCCATCTGCACCTCTTTTTCCATCTAGCTCTGATGCCCAACTACTCCTGGACTCAGTTCCCCGGGTAACAGTTGTTGCCTGGTGACTAGAGCTCTTGAGAAAAGAGGAATAAGTTGAAGGAGGGACCCAAAAAAGAAAACAAAGCTATAAGTGACTTAAGGACAGAGATTATGTCTACCTTGCCCATATTATGCCCTCTGAAACTAGCACAGTGCCTGGCATATACAGGTATTTAGGAAATATTGGTAAACAAATGAACTACAAAAAAACCAGAATAACAAATCACTCTACCTACACCCAACTACTTCCCATTCTCTCCCAAGTTAAACCTTGCAAAAAGACCCAGGCTCATTATTTCATCTTGCTTAACCTAATTCAATTTCAAATATCACAGGAAACTGTAATCCTCATTTATTTAAAAAATAAAAATTAAAAATTAAAAAGATTAGTCCATTTTACTTACTAAAGGTAACTTTCTTTTAATAGTCTCCTCCAAAATGTTTTTCTGGGGATCTTTTAAAATGTTACTTATTTTCTATGACAATCATCTTACACAAAAAATAATAGATGTGTAACTTTAATAATAATAAATCAGCATACATATTAATCATAAATCATATAATGTTATAAAAACATAAAAATATGAACTTACATGTTTGGATAAGTTAGGGCTCTTTGAATCAACATCATACCTAAAAGATTGAAATATAAAACTCAAATTACTTCCACAAAATACAGCCAGAGAAAAACACCAGTATTTTCCAAAACACATAAATTATATAAAAATGAAATCCAAAATAATACCAATAGGAAGAAAGACTTAGCAAATTTAAAAGTTTCACATAACCTGTGGCTTACTGCCAATGGTAGAATTCATGATCCTTGAGTTCTTTCATTTCTAAAGACCTAACAAGTCTTAATATTTTCTCATAATCAATTCTGCTGTTTGATAAGTTTAAACTTTCTCTTTTCTGTGCATCAGTATCCTAGTACTATTCAACTTACTTCAAAAGTCCTTAAAAACTGAAAAGCCCTCTTCTCTAGACATCATTTAAAAGGGCAACATGAGGGATCCTTGAGGTAATAGAAATGTTCTATATGTTGCCAGGATAAATGTCAATATCCTGTTTGTGATATTGCAAGATATTGCTACTGAGGGAACCTAGGTAAAGGATACACACGTCTCTCTGTATAAGTTCTGTATTATTTTTTACAACTGCCTATGTATGAGTGTATGTTTATCTCAAAATAAAATATTTTACTTTAAAAAATCAAATTAATTAATAAACAGATCCTGATAACAGGCTGTCCTTAGCATACATTTTAATTCTTAATATCTTAAATGCTATTGTTAAATTGGCTGGAGTAATGAGACATTATTTTCCCTAATCAGAGGACTTAAAACTTACATTTTATGGAAACAAAAATATATTTCATGAGACTATCATATGTTCTGGTTTTAACCAGTTGGTACTGGAAATTAATCAGTTCTTGGAGAGATTCTAGAATAAGATCATTCATCATCACTTTATTGCCTGGCACTACAGAGGCTGTAGAAGTGGAGAGGACACCGATAGTCGAAATTACCTTCCATTTGCCAAATTCTTGTATAAGAAAATATTTGTACTGACTACAGACTGTCTCCCAAATCATACTCATTTCACATTTCTTGTGAATAGCTTCCTACCAAAAATTAATTGCCTTTTTAAAGGTTAATTAAAGTCTCCTGTCTCACATAACAAGAAAGTTTTCACAATTAAAGAAAGCATAAAAGTTCACTGAGTATATGGATACTGGGGAGAAGGGCATTCACTCACTAGCAAAGAATGTATACCATAAACTACCTTTAAAACTGCAATGGCTCTGGGCAGTAATCACCCAAGGATACTAAGACTTTGAGGTAAAAGAAAAAGGACTTTTTTTTTTTTTTTTTTGAGATGGAGTTTCGCTCTTGTTGCCCAAGCTGGAGTGCAATGGCAAGATCTTGGCTCACCACAACCTCCACCTCCCAGGTTGAAGCAATTCTCCTGCCTCAGCCTCCTGAGTAGCTGGAATTATAGACATGTGCTACCACGCCTGGCTAATTTTGTATTTTTAGTAGAGACTGGGTTTCTCCATGTTGGTCAGGCTGGTCTCCAACTCCTGACCTCAGGTGATCTGCTTGCCTTGACCTCCCAAAGTGCTAGGGTTACAGACGTGAGCCACCGTTCCCAGCCAGGACAAAGACTTCCCTAATGAATAGATCAGACAGACAGCACCTAAACCCATGGATCAATCTTAGCATCACTCCAACTGATGGGATGTGAGAGATAACACACAGAGCCACTCTACAGAGATGGAGTTTCTTGCCTCACCTTCTCTTTTAAAAAATATTCTGATTCTCATCAACAGATAGCTGGTATTAAGAAGGGGGAGGAGACTATTATTGAATACAGGAGACACAGGACAAAAATACAATGTGTGACTCTTGTTTGGAGCCTCACTTAAACAAACTAATTGTTAGACATTTTTAAGACTATCAGAGAAACTTTCAACTGGTTGGAAAGCTAGCTGCCATTAAGTACTTATTTGGCCTAAGGTTGGAGAATAGCAAACAGGAGGTCATATATAAGCATCCTTATCCATGAGAGCTTTATTTTGAAGTATTGGTAGGTGAAATTATAACAATCTGTAGGGGACCAGGCCCAGTGGCTCACACCTGTAATCCCAGCACTTTGGGAAGCCAAGGAGGGTGGATCATGAGGTCAGGAGTTCAAGACCAGCCTGACCAACATGGTGAAACCCCATCTCCACTAAAAATGCAAAGCTGGGTGTGGTGGTGTGCACCTGTAACCCCAGCTACTCAGACCGCTGAGGCAGGAGAATCGCTTGAACCTAGGATGCGGAGGTTGCAGTGAGCCAAGATCATGCCACTGCACTCCAGTGTGGGTGACAGAGCGAGACTCAGTCTCAAGATAAATAAATAAATAAATAGTCTGAAGGGAATAAACAAATCAAATTGGCAATATGCATATGCTACTTTTGTATATGCTTAAAAATGTCCACAATAAAATATTTAGAGCTTTTGCTGTCTTCATCAAAATAGTCTCTCCTCTAGAAGTCCTGTGGCTTCCTTTCCATAAGGAGAAGCAGAAAGATGAAGGATTAAATGCAGAGAATATAACTTATTTTCAATAAGGAGGAAGTTATTTTTTAAATAAGGAGGAAGTTGTCTCTCTTCCAACAGCACATACTCATTATGACCTGTTTACCTATGTAAATGAATTTATTTTCATAATTTTATAATTAAATTTTACAATGGCAAAAAAAAAAAAAGGCAAGATGCAAAAATCTGCGTCAGAAGAATTACAGATTACTCTCCTTCTCATCAAGGCATTGTGAGCACTTTCAAAAGCTACAGCCTGGAATTGTAAAACAGAAAATTGCCAACGTCTACTGTAGAACTAAAGTTGCTAGTACAAAAAAAAAATGTCTTTTATTCAAGAAATGTTTCTTATGTGAGAAAATTCTTTTAAAGATAAGATTGAAATTAGCAACTTAATGTCAGAATTAAACATAGCTGTGCTAACTCCTTCTCAAAAATCAACTCGAAACTATCTTCTAAAAAGAACTAAGTATGGACTGGGGAGAAAGGACATCAAATGTTCAATTAAAAAGTAAAAGGAAAATATTTTCATCACAAAAAACTTAAGTATCTTCAAATACCATCCTCTTTCACTGTATTTTACAAAGCTTTTTTAATGCTATTATCTCATAGGTAATAGACATCACATCCCTGAATACAATATGTTAGATTATAAAGCATTAGAAATTACCATTTTCTTTTCTTTTTTTTTTTTTTGGATAGAGTCTCACTCTGTCGCCTAGGCTGGAGTGCACTGGTGCGAGCTCGGCTCACTGCAGGCTCACTGAAACCTCTACTTCCCAGGTTCAAGCAATTCTTCTGCCTCAGCCTCCAGTGTAGCTGGGATCACATAGGTACCAGCCACCATACCCAGCTAATTTTTGCATTTTTAGTAGAGATGGGGTTTCACCATGTTAGCCAGGCTGGTTTTTTTGAACTACTGATCTCAAGTAATCCGCCCCCCTCAGCCTCCCAAAGTGCTGGGATTACATGCGTGAGCCACCACGCCTGGCCTAAAATTACCATCTTTCTTTTAAAACAATTTTTCTTCTAACTTTTCTAAACATATCAAGACTTCTCTAGTCCTCACTCTCACAGGTCATAACATAAACACTACATCCTAACTGGTTACAATGTAAACATGTAGCTGTGTATCTGTTAGTGAGTTCCATACTTTCTTTAAGGAAGAGAGAATATATGATCATATAGGAAGCTTGGTAGTTTCTCCTAAGATGATGCATCCACTGTGCCTGAATTTGGTAACAAATTTTGTAAACAACTTCATCCGGCCATTGAAACCTTATTACTACAGTAAAAAATTGGTAGTAGCTGGCTTGGGTGCCTCTAAAGGATTACATTTTTGATTCAAGAGTAACAGATGATGGGAATTTTTCTTGTATTTCTGGAATTCCAACTAAGGCCCAAAGAGAAAAAAAAATGTGATCGTCCTTAGCTCAGAGCTACTGAGTCAATCACATAAGGGTTGCATACTTTCTCCCCAAAGCTCAGGGGACCAGTCCACAGCCAGGTGATGAACACGTTATTCGTAAGTGAGGACTTTTCCCTCTCTGTTGGGGGGCAGAAGGGAGGTTCTTTCCACTCCCCAAAGCCAAGTAAAGTATGGCTCCAAAATCTGGGATGCCTGCAAGAAGGAGAGTGCAGCATCCGGCTCATCAGTAAGACACAGAGTCCTGCTGCAAGTCCACCCTGGGGCAGTCGAGGGAAGGGAAACTCACTGGGAAGTTCTAGAAAGTGCTCTCTGCGAGATGAAAAACATAGATCAATGTCCTTTTTAGCTCTTCCTCCATCAGGACAAGACCAGCAGGTGCTTAAAATGCGTCCCCTGAGGCTGACCCCACACAAAGTCTAGGTTTTGGGGATGGTATGAGACCCACGTCTCTGCCTCCCAACACTGCCTACCCTTTTGTATTCCCACCTCTCTTCCGTCCGGCAAGGAGCTGGGCGGGAGCTCCAGCTGAAGGGAAAGAAAGTGAAAAGTCTTAAATTAAGTTTGAGATTAAAGTTTTAAAATAAAAAGTCCTTAACAATTAACAGAGCAAGATGCTTCTAAGAAACTAAAGTAACTGAAAAGGCATGAAATTAGACTTTGACATGGTTAAGGGAGCCCTTGACCAATCAGAAAAACCAGAGTTCACATGGTGTTGGGAAAACTACTGGAAGAAAAAAAAAAAAAAACAAACGTATTTTCCCTCTAAGTTTTCAGATTCATCTAAAATATTTTACAATAACATTCATTATACGTTTCTTAATTATTACATTTTATTTATCAAGAAAGAAAATAATTCTCTGGGTAAATCATATCTAGACTCAGGAATCCCTTTTCAGTATTCTGGTCTGAATGGAAAAAAACAAATGAGAAGTGTAATTTCTAAATTCTCCTATATCTGGCACACACTATGAAGTGATAAAGCTATACACACTTCCTGCTCAAACACATTTTTGAGCTACTCTACCAATAATAAAGTTTTCATGACAACAAAGTGAATTTAAGAACATGTATTATCATCAGTGTGATAATTAAAATAAAATCAATAAATGTCAAAGTTTATGACTTTCTCTGTGATATATAAACAGCTTGATGACAGAAACCATGTCTCTTGAATGAATAAGTACATACTGGATCAAAAAGGCAAGGGAATTTTAGGATTCATAGCTGATAAATTAATCTTGAAAATATATCTCAGACATATCATAGTAACAATAATAAAAATTAACATGGGTTAACTATTATATTACTTACAAGAATATGGGTGAGTGGTAGCAGAAATACCCTGTCTCTATCTCTTTCTCTCTCATTGCCATTATAATTATTTAAGCACTGATCTTTTTTTTAAGTTTATAAAAGCCATTTCTAAAACCTCTTATAATATACAGTTTAGGTTAAATATGTTCAAAGCTTCTTTTTAAATTTTTTTAGAATCTTATAAAATCCATAGGCTTAAGTAAATCCAAAACAATTCTGAAAACCATTTACATCTACTGTTGGTCAAGTTACACTAGCGCATCTTTCAGCATGCTGTTCCCTCAAGGAACTATGTTACTCCAATGAAAATTGATCACACAACATGGGACCATTTTTGTCATACCCAACTAAAACAGAGTCAGGGCTGAAAGGGCAGCAGAGCCATGGGGAAAATCACTCAGGAGTCACCAACACCCAATACCTCAAGGAGCTGCTGTGATTTTGAGACAAGTGTAGCCTAGTAATTGCCATCTCTTACCAATCAGAAATCACCAGCCTCTGTCAGGCACAACCAGCACCAGTAAACTTTCTTTCAAAACAACCTATGTCATTTCTTTCCTTTCCCAATGAAACCTGAACCTTTCCTTTTGTTCTCTAAGCACACCAGAATCCATTCTGGTATGTGTGTGTACGTGTCTAAACTGCAATTCTAATTATTGTGTATTATTACCAAATAAACCCTTTTCTTAGAGATTCATCTCTGTATATATTTACTTAAGGTTGATATAGCCAATACGTCAGAATATTTGCAGTAATTCTCTGGGTGGCAGAGGTTGGGACTACTGCTAATTTGTATTGCCTACTTTATGCCTTATTTTCCAATTTTTTTTTTTTACCATGAATATATGTTTCTTTTACTACGAATAACACATTGCTAAGATAAATTTTAAAAACCAATCACAGGTGTAATATACACAACTAGTGAGCTATTACACTATTTCCACATATATTTATGTAGATATCCTAAGAGATCACAATAAAAATAAAAATAATAATAATAAGCCTGTTTTTCAGGTTAAAGGTTATATGTGAGTATTCTAAAAAATGGAAAATTAAAAGGAATTAAAGTGATAGCAAAGATGCCACATGAACTAAGAGGTTAGACTTGTTACTCTTCTTGATAATCTTCTGCAGGTAACCCTTTCTAGCCCTAATTGTTTGAATTTTTCAGCAACCATACAAAATGGAGATGCTCTTTGAACTGAATTTCTGCAATTAACCAAATACATGCAAAAGGTAAAACGATACTTATTTAATTCCATTTTGCAATATGCTTTCACACTTCAAACATTACACTGTTTCTGTAAAAATTGCTTCAACTTCAATTAGGAAGTTGAGGAAGTTAAAATACATTCATTTACTTAACATTAATATATGTTACTTTACATTTTCCTGTCGCGCTGAAATAAATGTTCCTGGAACAGACAAGTTACGAGTATCAGGTAATGAATGAAGAGCAGGACATGGATCTAAAAATTAGAGCTAAATAACTGACAAGGAGCTCAGGGAAGGAGCTCAGGAGAGTAACAAAGCTTACAGAATCTCTGATGTTGAAATCAAAATAAAATATAGAGATGAATCTCTAAATTAAACATTTCATTGGGAATCACAGAATTGCAATTCGGGGCATATACACAGACCACGGTGGTCTTCATTTAATATGTACAAAAAAACAAAGAGAGGTTTGAGAGATTTATTAGAAAGAGAAGTGCTATATATTGTTGTCAAAGAAAACTCATTGGCACTAGAGAAACATTTGGGACCTCGCAAAAGTGGCGATTGGTGAGTGATGGTGGTAGATAAAACTAGTCTTAGAGTCATGACAGGTCATAATTGGTCTTTAGGATTATAGCAGACAGTTTCGGCAACTGCCCTTGTAGAAAATTCAATTCATGGAGCAGGTGCTGTTATTGCTTTTTCCTCCTGCCCTCTTGACTCTGATTTGGTTGGGTATGACACAAATGACCCAATTCATATAATCAACTTTCACACCAAGTTGATTTCAAAGATTTAAAACCAGAAAGTGAGCATCCTGTCCACATCCTATAATCTTAAAAATTAAGTCTGAGTAATTTGTCCTCTGAAAATGCAAAGTGTATATAAATATATATTACAAAAAGATTTGCAACCAAGGAAACTCACTGCAGCATATATGTAGTTGGAAAAATGGAACCAGCCAAATGCCCATCAGTAAGTGTTTGGTTAAATAAATGACAGTTCTTTTGAACAAAAGAAATTATAATCTTTAAAATGAATGTGATATATGTATAGTTAGTGGCATAAAAGGATATCTGCAAAATACAAGGTGAAGGAAAATATATTTATTGCAATTCCTGTATGCATATGTATATGCTTAAAGAAAGAAAGATTTCCCAGCATATACATTGAATGATTTGCAGGTTTGGGAGGCGGGTGGGCTTTTTTGTATTAGGATTACAGGAAACTTTCATTTTAAATATCTGTATCAGTTAAAGTTTGTAATAAATATTTATTACTTTTAACAGTAAAAACAATGGAGATGAATGAGAAAGGAAGAAAAAGAAAGAAAAAACAGAGAGGGAACAAGGAATCATAAATGAAATAGAGACTGGTTTTACTTATAAAGATAAATCTGGGATTAAGGAGAAAAAATCAAGAGTCCCATGACGGTGTAAAAGAAAATTTTTAAGCAATTGCTAAGAAGGCCCAGAATAATGGGAGAATTCAACCACACAGTACATGATTTATATCTGTTTTTGAATGGCAACACCACGTGCAGCCTCTTACAATAAACATAATCAGGAAGTCATTACATTCCATTTCAGTTTCTCTTCTTACGAGCCTCACTGTTATTATTTGGAAAGGGGTTTCTAAAAAATAAAAACCAAATGTGGATGTAATAAATTTTGTTTGATAAATATGACAAATAGTACTCCTGAAGAAAGAAGCTAGGATGCTTTTTAAACACAAACACCTGCAGGTTATTTTACTGTGTATGTTTAAGAGGAAAATGAGAAAGATCATTAACAGTAAAGAGCTCTTAGTTTTTACATTATGAAGCAAATTATGACTTTTTACAATCAGATATTGATAGCTCCTGTTATAAAAAAGTATTTATAAATTGTAAAAGTATGGTACATCATGATTTTTTCAGCTATTTAAGACACCTATCTTTTTAGTGTTCATAAACTTCCCTTAATTATTTTAATATTTTAAGCATACTTTACCCACCTTGCCAAAACAGATTTCCTTTTAACCATATCCAGATACTTCAACAACCACTGCAGTTCACTTCTGTGGAACAAAATCTCTTTAGTAATATAAACAGACTGACTCTAGGTTCTCTGTGGCCAGGAAGTTGGATTTGACAATAATGCTTTAATATGCCAGATTCAGTATCAAAGTAACAAGAATACTTAAAATATTTAAAATGCTAACTCCATTATCCTGGCCCTTGCAAAAATACAAGTCTACCAAGGGATGAAAGGAAGCCATAGTTAGGCAGATATCCATGTGCTATGCTAAGAAGCTGCTGAGACAAACTTAAAGATCTGAGAGACATCAGCCATGGGAGTAGATATGATAACTTTGGAGTATACATAGAACTTGTAGGAAATCCACTGAAGCATGGGACAGCTGGAAAGAACGTCCACATACACCGTCCTGCATGGCTAAACTGCTCAATTATTCATTCAACATTTATTCAGACCTACAAAATGCAGAGCAGGGGGCTTGCTTGGGCCATATTCTGAACAGAATTATCTGGTTTCCTGCCAATATAACCTAGTACTCAGTGCAACCATAGTACGTTATTTATATTACGATAGTAATATTGTCTTTAAAAATCAAATTTTTCTAAATGCAAATTTTAGTAGAACTTACAAGTCAAAACGAAGATTTTCTCTTTCTTCAAAAAAGTAGTCCAAAATAAACTTTCTTACAAAATCAGGGTTTAAAGTATTATCAATTACTTCAGTTCTTCCAAACTGTGGAAAGAGAGAGAATTTAAAATTAAACTCTGTATGGCTTCTTATTAAAAGTACAGTACGTAACATCACACAGTTCCTTTAAAAAATAAGCAATAAATATTCAAATCATAGGAATGTGTTTAGAGATCAAATCAGCTTTCTTATTTATTCAGGGAAATCAGAAAATAAGCCCTGAGGAGTTCATTCAAAAATCAGCTTCTCCCGAAAATTCATATGACAAACAATAATGTTTCTCCCTCTCCTCTCCCTACTTGACTGTTAAATCCTCTTTTAATGAAAAGAAGCTATTTCTACCTAAAATTTAAACATATTATAAATTATTTTCCTAACCTTGTATATAAGAAGGCCAGGCAATACATATTCTTATAATTGAAGAGATTAGAGTATTCATAACCCTCTTCCTCTTTTTATACAAAACAGCCCTATATACAATACAGTTTATTAGCCATGTTTTGGGGAGAATGCTCTGAAAATCTCCTACTCACATATGTCACAACAATCCATTGTTTCTGATTAATCATGTTTTAATTCTTACTATATCTAGACAGCTAAAATAAGACCTATTATTCTTGCGTGTTTTTAAGCAATGTGCTGCGCTTTTGCTTAGAAAAACTAAGTTTCTCCATCTTAGGGCAAATGGAAAACAGGAAAAAATATTCCACTTCTAGTCCTCCCTCCCTTCAATGTGAAGGAAGGCCACTAGGCACTTCTCCAAAAGAACACAAATATTAACTTTACATCTCTTTTCTGTCCTTGGCTTACATTTTTCCCTTCCAACTGCCATGGAATTCTAATGAGAGAATTTTAACCTTAGTTCTGAGCAACATTAGGCAACGAAGCATGCTGTCTTATCAAAGAACCAACTTCTATTAAAGTTCAAAGAAATATTATCTTTTTAATAGGATAATGGAAGAACTGTGTTAATCCATTAAAATGTGAAGCTTTCTTAAATTGTAATAATAAAACTATAGTACAAAATATTGATGACACAGGATTTACTAAGGCTACTGTCAACTGACCACCCCTAAAAAAAAACAAATTTTCAGAGGCCTATACCATTGGACAATGTTTTATATCATAGACCAATTATCATACAGAGAAATTATAACCCAGGTCACTGGGTTATAATAACCTATATTATATTAAAATATAACATAGGAGGTACCCGCCTCCTACTTCAACATTTCAATAATATTGAGATTTACTTTAAACAATAATATTAATTACAGCACCAATTATTATTTACTTTGTTCCAAGCACTTTTCACATACTTTAAATATTTACTATAATTCTGTGGGGTAGAACCAACCTCATCTTAGAGATAAGACAATTGAGGCAAAGAGTTTCATCCAAAGTCACTTTGGCTACAAAATCTGCATTCTTTCTAAGACTCTCCTCTATTTAAGCACAAAACACAGGCCCTGGAGAAGATCCAACAATGAGCCTATCCATTTTAATTTTCTAATTTGAAGGGAGTGGGAATGAGGGAATATACCAAAATTTCCAGGAGCTGGCAGTGCTTACGTACTTCAAGAGAACTGTACAGAGGTCAGTAAGTTAAAATATAAATCCGAGAGACCCAGCACCCTCCCATTCTTCCTACTGCTGGGAGGAAAGATGGGTTCCAGAACAGAACAGAGAGCACCAAAGTGGTCAATGCACAACACTCTCAATAGAAGCTCAGCCAGTACCCATATTCCCAAGTATATGAATTTTTAACCTAAATTCACACTCAGAGAGAATTTTTAAAAACGAAGTAAAATTTCCCAGGGTGAGCCCCGCTGAGGTGCAGCCAGAAACGCCCCAGAGTCTATGAGCCCTTAAAACATACACACACCTGTTTTTCATAGAATGCTGGCTCCTCAGCAATAGGAGTGGCTGAGTATAATCTGCTATCTCTAGTGAAGATAAGTTTGTAGCCATTGAAATCCTGGTTTTAGCAAATCATCTATACATTATGACCATGTCCATTATGTCTTCTAACACATAGCCTTGAAATTGTTGTTGCTGATATCACCAGTGATCTTCATATTGCTAAATACAGTGGTCACTTCTGGCCCTCATCTTGCCAGACCCCTCAGCAGCATGTGACATAGCTGTCCACTCGTTCTTTTTGGAAGCCGTCTTTCCTGGCTTCTGACACCACATTCCTCTGTATTTCTCCTGTTCTGAGACCCTCAAGCATTGAATATCTCACTGGCAGAGCTCAGTTCTAGGTACTCTTGTTCTCTCTACAATCAGTTTTTTCAAGGTTTTTTTTTCATCTGTTCCTGCTATAGTTGGAATGTACCCCTTCCAAAATTCAGGTGTTACCAATGTCACAGTATTAAGAGGTAGAGCATTTAAGAAGTGATTAGGCCATGAGGGCACCTTTCTCATGAATGGAATGAAGGCCCTTATGAAAGAGGCTTCATATGGCATTTGGCCATCCTTTGCCCTTCTGCTTTCCACCATTCCACCATGTGAGGAAACAGCAAAAGTGCCCTCACCAGATGCCAGTGCCTTGATCTTGGGCTTCCCAGGCTTCAGAGCTGTAAGAAAATAAATTTCTCTTCTTTTTAAATTACCTGGTCTCAGGTATTGCATTGTAGCAGCACAAAACAGACCAGGATAATTTCTTTGGCTTTAAATCCCATCTACATGATAATTTCCAAAGGTATATCATCAGCCCCTGGACTCATTTCTAAGTAAAGACTCATGTATACAACTGCTTTCTTAACTTAAATATATTCCTCAAAAGTATCATCCAAACATAAACTAATTATTTTATATCACAAACATCACCCGAATACTGGTGCTTAACAGGTCTACTTCTTGTCAATAAATGCTACCACTATTCACTTGATTTATCAGGCCATAAACGAAAGTCATCAAACTCAAGTCTTTCTTTTTAATCTGCCAACTCCTATTCATTACTACCTCATAAGTTATCGATTGTAACTCCAAAACATGGCTCACAGCTGTTTACTTCTCTCCATAGCTCCTATCATCAGCCTAATTCAAGCTTTTCGTTCCTCTCATGGTCTACCCCAAGGGCCTCCCAACTTACATCTCTGCTTCTTCTCTTGTTCTCCTTCCAATTCATCTTCTATATGATATCCAGAGTGATCTTCTGAATAATATAAACATGGCCATGTCATTTCACCAGCCTGAAAAATTTTAATGGCTTCCCATAGTGCTTATAATAAAATCTCTTTTCTTTGGTCAACAATACCTGGCTCCTATCTTCCTCTCTAACTTCATCACAGGGAGTATCCCTTCTTTCTCTCTGTTCCAGCCTCCCAGCCTTCTTGTAGGCCCTTTACATACCAAACCCCTTCCCACCTCATGGCCTTTGCACCTGCTATTTCCTCTTACCAAAATATTCTTAACCCCATTCTCGAATGGCTAACTTTTTCTCATCCATTAAGCCTCTATTTAAATGTCAGCACTCCAGCTCTAAACATCAATCTGAAAGTGATGTTTTATTTTGTTTTGTTTTTTTGAGACAAAGTCTTGCTTTGTCACCCAGGCTGAAGTGCAGTGGCATGATCTTGGCTCATTGCAGCCTCTGCCTCCCAGGTTCAAGCGATTCTCCTGCCTCAGCCTCCTGAGTAGCTGGGATTACAGGCATGCATGCCACAATGCCTGGCTAATTTTTGTATTTTTAGTAGAGACAGGGTTTTACCATGTTGGTTAGGCTGGTCTTCAACTCCTCATCCGCATACCTCAGCCTGAGGTTACAGTTCTGAGGTTACAGGTGTGAGGCACTGAGCCCAGCCAGGTCCTCTATTCTTAAAGTTAGTCTCTCTAACAGCACCTGTTTTCCCCTTAATAAAACTTATATTTTAGAACTGTACATTTAAGTGCTTATGTTTCCCCCACTAGACAGTAAGTTTCATGAAGAAACAGGACACAGATATGTTTCATTTACGCCTGAATAAAATTGAACAAATGGTTAAATAAGGGAGATCTGAGATGTATTGTTCAGAAAAAAATCAAGGAATTTTGGTAAATGTATAATATAATACCAATTTGATTAAAACATAAGCATATATGTGCATATATATATATATATATATATATATAGAGAGAGAGAGAGAGAGATAAAAATAGAATACGGTATACCAGAATGTGACAATTATTTAATTTTTAAAAAATGTATTATACATTTCTGGGTTTTCCCAATTACTTGCAATGAGTACAATTTACTTTTAAAATCAGAAACAAACTTTCAGCCAATGTTCCCGTTTTTAATTCATTTTATTATAAAAAGTGAAAACTAGAAATAATCAGAAATCTACAGATATGTTATGGCTAGTTCAGCTCATGAGAAATATGTTGGTTATTTCCCAGAGACTGTAATATACTACCTATCAACCAAGTGATTATTATTTTTGACTTGAAATACAATTTATATCTTAGCTAATATCTTACACTACTCAATAAATATTTCTAATTCTTTGGAAAATGTGAATTTGTATATCATTCTATGCCCATCAGAGAGGTGTAAAATTTTGAGAAAAGACAATTATTAATAATATTTGTTGATGTTATACACCCACAAACAGCTATATTTTAAAAGAATTTAACTTGTGTCCTAAAAAGTTGTGTTCTGAATATCAATAATACTAGATTATCAAAAGTACCTGTGAACCTAATTACAATAGCCTCTGGCACAGTGTACATATACAAATATGTGGACAGCCAAGCACTTTTACATAATGATACTGTATTAAGTTTTCATAGTCTTATAATTAAAAAACTATTAATTCACCAAGTATGAAAATTTCAGTTATTTGAAAAAAAAAAGTATGTTAACTTAAATTTGTTAAAACCATAAAACACTTTTCCCTTTAAAACTCCAAGCAAAAAAAGAAAAACAGCTCACAATCAATTCTTTCAAAGTTTTCCTTTGTCTTATGCTTGAGCTAATCGGATAAATAGCTACTTTTCCAATTTAGGAACAAATCTTGCAGAAAATGATAGAATAGAAATACTCCTCATTTCCAAATCAGCTAATTATTAAACTACTTCAGAGAAGCAGTACTGGAAAGAACACTCAGTAACTTCATCTATTTATGGCACCAAGCAGATGAACTCTGTTTTGATAAAAATGTTCACAAAGTTTTAATATATTATGAAGGCCCAGCACAACTACCCAATCTCACATTCACTTGCCAACTGAAGTGATGAAGAAAAAAGGTCATCTGAACTACTGCACATCTTTAATTCAATTATTATGTTATAATTAAATCTCAGTAGCCATGATATACAGACCATAATTTCCAGAGATTAGACATGAGTAAATTACATGAGTACAGCAGGAAGAATATTCTGACATAATATTAAGATAAATTTAATCTAAAAGCTCAATTTAGGATTATAAATATTCATCTTACATGAAGGATACCAAGCACACAAATACACACAGCCACACACACAAAGAAAGTTTAGATTTTCATACTCTTCCTCTTGGAAATGAAACACTGGCCTCATCAGAGAGTCCACAGCTCTCTTCTAAGTGCAAGAGATACAGTTCTGTTATATAATTCATTATGCAAGCCATTTTTTTCACAATTCAATAATCTGAAACTTACTTTATTATAACAAATAGAATACCTGAAGGCTTTATCTAGATCTTATATTATTACAGATCAATGAGATATAGCTATAGATATAAAAATACATGTACATACTACAGAGAGAGAGAGAGAAGTTAAATGACTTCCTTCTGATGTTCTTGGTTAAGACAAATATTTCACATAAGGGGCTTTCATTTATTTTTTAGGATCTTCCGTTTTTAGGAACTTACCTAAATCATTAACCACCAACAAATGAATACCTACATCATGTCTCTGTAACTTTCACACATAAAATATAGAAAGAATTGAAGTCCACCAGCATTTAAAATTATATTATACTGTTTTAGAACTTTTCTGAAGGAAAAAAAAAAGCGATTCAGCTTATCCAAGAGATCCTTATTGGGAACTATGAATTAATTTTATGACATATCAGTTAGATGTTCATGTATATGAGACAAAATATCTTTAAATGAACTGGGCAGACTATTCTAAGTTAGATTATTTTAATTTAGATGGTTATCTAAATCCAATTGAAAATAAACTTGAAAAACATAATGTATTCACACCAAACCTGAAGTATTTGAACATCTTAAAACAGTTCACACAGATGCTTTATAAATTTTATTGAGTAGCATTCATTACAAAGTAAACAATAATGAATTTCATAAAATCAAAACAAACTTTTGATCAATTATCTTTAAAAATCTTCCAAAGCAATAATTCTTAGATTTTTTAGAATTATTAAATTCCATTGTTCCCTTTGTAAAGCTTTTATAATACTTTCTCTTTTTCCTGGAAGTACTGCGTAAAATATAATCTTTAGGCATTGTTTGAGCACTTTTTCAAATTATCAATGCTTATTTTTGTTAGTTTTGTTTATTTAATTTTGTACTAAGAATTTTGCAGGAAAACAAGAAATACTGCAAAACTAAGCCTGAAAATTATTTTCATTCATGAGTGATCAGAACAAACTTTTACTCTGCCAATGACAAATTAGGTTGTTTTACACCAACTCTTCCCCTGAGAACAATTACAAAAGGTGGACAAAATATTGTTAAAAATCATTTTGGAAGTGCCAGAGACTTAACGAAAGGTTATAATTTATGGAACAAAAAACATGGAGAAAAGAGAGGCCAGTAGAGAAGCTATAAAGGCTCTTTTTGAAAAAATAAAAAGGCCAAACTACGCAGAGGTTTTAAAAGTGTGTGTGCATTTTCACTCTATATTTCTTTCCTTCCATTTTTTAATATGGCTAAACCTTTTAAAAATGAGAGAGAAAAGTTAAAAAACAAAAAATAAGTCAACAAAGGGCTGGGATCCCAAAGTGCTAGAACTGAGATGGATGAATCAGAAGAACAACTCTTAGGAGCAATGAAAACCAGAATAGAGTCATTCAAATGTTTAAGGAATTAAGGTGACCTTTTACTAGCCTTTCTAAATCTTCGGAAGTAAAAGTAAACCCACTCTAGAAAAATACAAAAATCATTCAATTTGTTATACCAAATTGAATGGTAATTACCTCTAATTTGTCATACACCATATGCAGCAATTATCATCAGAAATGAGAACTTCTGCTTCCAGCTCTATGTAGTAGATCACAGTAGCATGTAGCAGACCAAGATCTCAAATAAACTTAACATTATACCTCAAATAACTGAAAGAAAAAGAAAAAACTAAGACGAAAGTCTGTAGAAAAAAGAAAAAATAAAGATCAGAGAAGAATAAACAAAATAGAGACGAGAAAGACAATGAAAAGATCAATAAAACTAAGAACTGATTTTTTGAAAAGGTAAACAAACTTGACAATGCTTTAGTCAGAAAAAAAAAAGAGAAGACAAATATGTAAATTCAGAAATGAAAGAGGAGACATTATAACTGATACCACAGAAATACAAACAATCATAAAAGACTATAAACAATTAGGTACCTACAAATTTGATAACCTAGGTAAAATGAATATATTCACAGAAACATACAACCCACAAAGACTGAATTAAAAAAAAAGATAGAAAACCTAAACAAGCAAATAATGAGTAAAAAGTTTAAGTCAATAATAATAATAAATCCCATCAAAGGGAAAACAAGGCTCACATAGAATTCTCCCAAATATTTAACGAATAAATACAGGTTGATTATCCCGTATCTGAAATGCTTGGAACAAGAAGTATTTCAGATTTCAGAATTTTTCAAATTTTGGAATATTGCATATACCTATTAAGATATCTTGGGAATGGGACCCAAGTTTAAACATGAGTTGCCTTTGTTTTATGCTTTAGTATGTGTCTTATTTATGCGTCAGTGGATGTCTCATACACATATGCTGAAGGCAATCTTATACAATATCTTTAATAATTTTGTTCACGAAACAAAGTTTTGATCGCATTTTACTGTGACCCATCAGAGGAGGTCACATGTAAAATTCTCCACTTGCGGCATTATGCAAACACTCAGAAAGTTTCCAATTTTGGAGCATTTTGGATTTTGAGCTTTCAGATTAGGGAGAATCAGTATGTAATATAAATTATTGTCAAACTCTTCCAAAAATTGAAGAAAAGGGAATGCTTCCAAACTCTTTACAAGTCCAGCATTACCCTGTATGATGGGTTAATACTGAGTGTCAACTTGGTTGGATTGAAAGATCCAAAGTATTATTTCTGGGTATGTCTGTGAGGGTCTTGCCAAAGGAAGATAACATTTGAGTCAGTGAACTGGGAGAAGCAGGCTCACCCTCAATCTGGGTGAACACCATTTAATCAGCTGCCAGCACTGCTAGAATAAAGCAGACAGGAGAAGATGGAAAAGCAGACTTGCTGGGTCTTCTGGCCTTCATCTTTTTCTCATGCTGGAAGATTCCTCCTCTCAAACACCAGACTCCAAGTTCTTCAGTTTTTGGACTCTTGTACTTATACCAGTGGTATGCCAGGGGCTCTCAGCACTGTTGGTTTCCCTACTTTTGAAGTTTTGGGACTTGGATTGGCCTCCTTGCCCCTCAGCTTGCAGATGGCCATTTGTGGGACTTCACCTGGTGACTGTGTAAGTCAATACTCCTTAATAAACTCCCCTTTATACATACATCTATCCTATCAGTTCTGTTCCCCTAGAGAATCCTGACTCATATACCCTGATACCAAAGCCAGACAAAAACATTTTAAGAAAAGAAAACTACAGGCAGCTATCTCTGATGATCACAGGTGCAAAAATCTTTAACAATATACTATCAGCATGAATTCAACAGCACATTAAAAGGATCATTTATCATGATAAATGGGATTTATTCCTGGGTTGCAAGGATGGTTCAACATACACAACTCCATAAAGATGATACACTACATTAACACAACTAAATATAAAAACCATATGATCACCTCAATGGATGCCAAAAAGGCTTTTAACAAAATTAGAGAATGTTCCAGATAAAAATTCAAAACAAGTTTTAAAGGAATATACAATAAAAGACATATATGGAAAGCCCACAGTTAACATCATACTGAAAGCTTTTCCTCTAATTTAGGAACAAGACAAGGATGCGCAGTCTCACATTTCTACTCAGCATAGGACTGCAAACTCTAGCTAGAGCAATTAGACAAGAAAAAGAAATAAAAGGCATGCAAATTGGAATGGAAGAAGTGAAACTGTTTCTATTTGCTAATGATGCAATCTTATGCAGAGAAAGTTCTACAGACTCCACCAATAAACTGTTTCAACTGATAAAGTCAGTAAAGTTATAGGATACAAAATCAACACACAAAAATCAACAGTGCTTCTTTACATTAACAACAAATTATCTGAAAAAGAAATTAAGAATATCCCATTCACAATAACATGAAAAAACACACACAAACAAAATACTTAGGAGTAAATTTAACCAAAAAGGTGAAAAATCCAACAAAACACTAATGAAAGAAATAATTATGACACGAATAAATGGTAAACTATTCTACGTTCATGGATTGAAAATTCAATATACTTAAAATAGCCATATTACCTAAGTGATGCAATCTCTATCACAATTCCAAGTCATTTTTCACAGAAATAGAAAATACAATCCTAAATTTCATACAGAACCACAAAATACCCCATATAGCCAAAGTAACATTGAGACAAAAAGAACAAAGCTGAAGGCATCACACCACTTGACTTAAAAATCAATTAAAATGCTATAGTTACCAACATAGCATGTTATTGGCATAACAACATATAATGACCAATGAAGCGGGAGAGTCCAGAAATAAATCCATGCATTTACAATACAGAATGTGGAAAGGGGAGACGTTGATCTAAGTGTACAAAATCTCAGTTACACAGGAGGAATAAGTTTTTTTTTTTTTTAAGAAGAAGAAAGAGAGAAAGAAAGAAAAAGAAAGAATTTTTAAAAATGAAGGAGAGGAAGAAAGAGGAAGAGGAAGAGGGAGAGAGGGGTGTTGCTTTATTGCCCAGGCTAGAATGCAGTAAAAAAATGGGTATGTCTATAATTGTGTTTAATAATAGAGATATGAAAAAAAAATGAGGGAAGAAAATAACAAGCAGCCAACCAATATTTCATTTAAACCTGTAAATATGTGTGATGTAGTACTGATAAGAGTGTATATTTTCTGTATTTAAAGTGGAGAGTTCTAAAAATGTTAATTAAGTCTACTTGTTCCAGATCTAAGTTCAAGTCCTGGATATTGTTGTTAACTTTCTGTCTCATTGATCTGTCTAATACTGATGTTGAAGTCTCCCACTATTATTGTGTGGAAATCTAAGTCTCTTTATAAGTCTTATATATCTGGGTATTCCTGTATTGAGTGAGTATATATTTAGGATCTTTAGCTCTTCTTGTTACATTGATCCTTTTATCATTATGTAATATCCTTCTTTGCTCTTTCGATCTTTGTTGCTTTAAAGTCTATTTTATCAGCAAAAACTGCAGCTCCTGCTTTCTATTTATTTATTTATTTTTGCTCTCCATTTGGTTGGTAAATCTTTCTCCATCCCTTTGAGTCTTTGTGTATCCTTGCATGTGAGATGGGTCTGGATGTAGCATACCAATGGGTCTTGGCTTTTTTTTGCCTGTCTGTGTCTTTGGATTGGGGGATTTAGTCGATTTAAATTTAGAGTTAATAATAATATATGTGAGTTTAATACTGCCATTTAATGTTAGCTGGCTGTTTTGCCCATTAGTTGATGTAAGTTCTTAATTATGTTGATGCTCTTTATTTTTGGTATTTTTTAGAAAGGATGATACTGGTTGTTCCTTTCTATGTGTAGTGGTTCTTTCAGAAGCTCTTGTAAAGCAGGCCTGGTGGTGATGAAATCTCTCAGTGCTTGCTTGTTCACAAAAGATTTTATTTTTCCTTCACTTACGAAACTTAGTTTGGCTGGATGTAAAATTCTGGGTTGCAAGTTCTTTTCTTTAAGGATGTTGAATATTGGCCCCCACTCTCTTCTGGCTTGTAGGGTTTCTGCTGAGAGATCTGCTGTGAGTCTGATAGGCTTCCCTTTATGGGTAACCTGACCTTTCTCTCTGGCTGCCCTCAGTATTTTCTCTTTCATTTCAACCCTGGTGAATCTGGCGATTATGTGCCTTGAGGTTGGTCTTCTTGAGGAATATCTTTGTGGTGTTCTCTGTATTACCTGGAGTTGAATATTGTCCCACCTTGCTAGGTTGGGAAAGTTTTCCTGGATAATATCCTGAAGCGCATTTTCCAGCTTGGATTGATTCTCTTCGTCACATTCAGGTACACCTATCAAACATAGATTAGGTCTTTTCACATAGTCCCATATTTCTTGAAGACTTTGCTCGTTCCTTTTTATCCTTTTTCCTCTAATCTTGTCTTCTCGTTTTATTTCATTAAGTTGGTCTTCGACCTCTGATATCTTTTCTTCTGCTTGATCGATTCGGCTGTTAAAACTTGTGCATACTTCGCGAAGTTCTCGTGTTGTGTTTTTCAGCTCCATTAATTCACTTATATTCCTCTCTAAATTGTATATTCTTGACATTTTGTCAAACATTTTTTCAAAGTTCTCAGTTTCTTTGCATTGGGTTAGAACAAGTTCTTTTAATTCCCAGAAGTTTCTTATCATCCACCTTTTAAAGCCTGCTTCTGTTAATGGAACACACTCGTTCTCCATCAGGTCTTGTTCCGTTGCTGATGAGGAACTGTGATCCCCTATAGAGGAAGAGGCGTTCTGATTTTGGGTATTCTCAGCCTTTTTAGGCTGGTTTGTTCCCTTCGTTATAGATTTATCCATCTGTGGTCTTTATAATTACCGTCTTTATAATTGGGTTTCTGAGTGGACGTCCAACTTGTTGATTCCCAGTGCTAAAACCTGAGCAACCCACTGCGCCGGCCAAAACAGCGGCGTTATGATTGATGGTGCTTTTCTGACTCTGCACCAAGAACCGCCACACCAAGGCAGCGGCAAAACAGCCTTGCTGGCCATAAGAGTCACGCTGGTGACCCGTGGGGCTCCTCCGCTGGGAATCTCCTGGTGCTTTCAAATTCATCTGAAAGTGTGGCATCCTCTCGTTCTCTGCACTTTCACTGGGAGCTACAATCCCAAGCTGCTAGTGATCAGCCATCTTGGATCTCTCTCCCCAGGAGGAATAAGTTTTAATGATCTTCCATAGAAAAAGGTGACTATAATAATGGTGTACTGTATATTTCAAAATTGCTGAGAAGATTTTAAATGTTTTCACCACAAAAAGAATAATATGTAGGTGAGTTGCTGGATTTCTTAAACAACTTGATTTAATTATTCCATTACGTAAACATATCAAAATATCACATTGCATCCTATAAATATGTAATATACAATTATTATTTGTCAATTAAAAGTTAAAACAAAAACTCCAAACTTCAATGAAACAACTGAAAAGGAAAGAGGTAAAAGGGACCAAAGAACAAACAAAACAACTGACAAGCCCTTACCTAAACTGATTTTAAAAAAAGAGAAATCACAAAAAAATAATAAAAGAGAAGACATTATAAGTGATGCTACAGGAATAAAAAAGATCGTAAGGAACTATTATAAACAACTTTAGCCAACAAATTGAAAAACCTAGAAGAAATGAATAAATTCCTAGAAGCATATAACCTAAGACTGAATCATGAAAAGACAGGAAACTTGAACAGACCAATAATGAATAAGAGATTGAAGCAGTAATCAACAACCTCAAAAGCAGTATTCAAAATGAAAAGCCTAGGACTTGATGGCTTCTCTGATGCATGCTACCAAACATTTAAACAAAAATCAATATCTATCTTTCTTAAACTCTTCCCAAAATATTAAGAAAAAGAAACACCTTTGGACTCATTTTATGAAGCTGGCATTATCATCATACCAAAGCCAGACCAGGGCACAACTAGAAAAGAAAATTATAGGCCAATATCCTTGGTGAATACAGATGTAAAAATCCTCAACAAAATACAAATAGACCAAATCCAACAGCACATTAAAAGGATCATCCTTGTCTATAATCCTCACTAGCTATACACCTGGTGTCACCAACTAATGACAGAATCTTAGATTTTTCTTAGTTTTCCTATAATATTCTGAATTGATAAAATAAATTTGACAGTAATGTTTTAAAATTTTTTTAAATGCTTACTTAATATTGAAGTTTTCATAATGCCCATAAAAAAAAAATACAAATAAGTTGGACATTGTTCTGTACTTCATGTTCCGCTGAAAGAAACTGATCATCACATTTCAAACTTGGGAGAAGACAGCTACTATATCAATGATTAACAGAGAATAAAATTTTATGCTGTAGTTTTTCAATATGCATGTACTACAGAGAATAAAATTTTATGCTGTAGTTTTTCAATATGCATGTACTATCACAAAATCTTATGTTGTGATTTATCTTTATTTAAAACTTTAAATGCATCACATTTAAGGGAAATTGTGACTGCATAAGGTTTCTAACTGGACTATACTATGAGTATCAGGGTTTTATATTATGGTAAAAAATAAATGACCTTTATTTGGAAATAAATTATGAGAGTGGATGTTTACCTTAATCTTATTTTCTTAATTTTTGAAATAACGGGCTAGCAAACCTGTATTAGCAACCTTCAAATTTTTCCTTCAAATGTTACTGATTCATATAGCAAAACCCTGTCAAACACTGATTTAACACATATAAATGTCAACAAAATATATCAGTATTATTCATGCCAATGAAGCCCTTCCACAAGAAAGATATGCCTAATTAAAGTCACAGATACAACTCAAATAATTCATATTTTATTTTGTAATATATTCAGCAATACATAAATATATTGACTATAAATAAACCATAGATTGCAGTCATTGTTCATTGATTGGCTTAAGGATGGGACTTTCACTTCCAGAAAGATGGAGCTGTTTCTCTATTTTAATAGTTATTTCTTTACATTATCAATGTAGATATTCTGGTTGTAATAATGTACTAGAGTTTTTAAGATATTACCATTCATGGAAAGCGAGTAAACAGGACATAGGATTTCTCTGTATTATTTCTTATGTAAGGACAAATACAAATCAAAAATTAAAAATAAGAGGCTTAATTCTCCCTATTGATAATAAGATAAAATATTTCACTCCCTCCTTTTATTCAGAGCATTTACTTTGGAAAACATGTAATTACAAGTAGTTTCTCTCTCTGAAATGTATATAAATCCTTTTGAAAACTCTGGTCAGATTTATGACCCAGGAATGTCTTTCTCAAGAACATAGGACCCATCTTTATATAATGTAAACATCAAAATAAACTGCACCTCTGTTTCTGTGGGAAAGTAGGAGACTAATGTTGGTACAGTCATTCTTCCAAGTTGCAAAACTAAGTCTTGTCCTAAAGACAGGAAGTTTGTTTTTCTTTGACATATAGCCAATTACCTAACATAGATGGTTATGATGCAGGTCAGGAGAGCCTCCAAACTGGCACTTAGCTTAGGAGGGTTCTTGGCTTCACCCGGAAAAGAATGCAAGGGCAAGTTGGTGATGTTAAACAGCAACTTTTATTGAGGTGTCAGTGTACAGCAGCAGCAGAGTTGCTGCTCTTTGCAAGCAGGGCTACCCAACAGGCAGTGTGCCGAAGTAGCAGCTCAAAGGTGCTTCTGCAGTCATATTTTAACTCACTTTTAACTACATGCAAATTAAGGAGCAGGTTATGCAGCAATTTCTAGGAAAAGGTTGGAAACATCCAGATCATCAGGTTGTTGCCATGGAAAGGGGAAATAAATTCCAGGTGTTCTCATGGCAATGGTAAACGGACATGGCACACTGGTAGACATCTTATGTAAAGCTGCTTCCACACCAGCCCTGTTTTGGCTAGTCCTTAATTTGGTCTGGTGTCCAAGCCCCACCTCTGGAGTAGAGTCCCAACTCCCACCTCAGTAGACACTATGAGCAAATGAGATTTTTTTCCTGTGATACAAGAATGATTCCAAAAAAGCAAATCAATTAATACAATATGCAATAAAACAGATTAAAAGATAAAATAACATGACCATCTCAACAGACACAGAAAAAGCACTGAACAAAATTCTACAACCTTGCATGAGGAAAATACTTAATAAAAAAAATACAGAGGCTTTACCTAAACACAATAAAAGCCATATACATAAAGCGTACAGCTAACATTATACTCAATGGTGAAAAACTGACAGCTTTTCTCCCAAAACCAGGAAAAAGGCAAGGATGACAATTATCACAATTTCCAATCAACATAGTATAAAAATTCTAGCCAGAGCAATTAGGCATGAAAAAGAAATAAAAGTTTTCCAAATCAAAACAGAGCAAGTAAAATTATCTTTGTTTCCAAGTGACCTTAAACTTAAAAAAACCCAAAGCCTCCACAAAAACTGTTAGAAATAATAAACATATTCATAAGTTACAGATATAAACTCAATATACAAAAACCAGTTATGCTTTTATACATCAGCAATGAACCATTCAAAAAGAAACCTAAGAAACAATTTCCAATAGAATCAAAAAGAATACTCGGTAATAAACATAACTAAGAAGGTAAAAGACCTTTACACTGAATACAAATCATTGATGAAAGCAATAAGTAAGGCAAAAAGAAATGGAAAAACCTCTCATGTTAATGGATTGAAAGATATAATATTATCAAAATAATCATACTACCCAAAGTGATATTGATCTTTGATTCAATGTAATAATTATCAAAATCCTAATGACATTTTTACAAATATAGACGAAACAATTTTAAAATTTATATGGAACCACAAAAGATCCTGAACAGCTAAAGCAATCTTGAAGAGGAACAGAGCTCAAGATATCACACTTCCTGGTTTCAAAATATACTAAAAAGCTGTAGTCATTAAAATAGAACAGTACTGATACAACAACAGCCAAATGGATCTTTGGAAAAGAAGAGAAAGCACATAAATAAATTCACACATAGATGTTTAACTGCTCTTCAACAAGGGTGTCAATGAGAAAAGGTAATTTATTCAACAGATGGCATAGAAAAAATGTGATATTCATATGCAAATGAATAAAACTGGCCACTTAATTCTACACCATACACAAAAGACTAATCAAAATGAATTAAAGACATAAATGTAAGATGTGGAACTGTAAAACTCCTAGAAGAAAAGATTGGGTAAAAGTTTCACAAAATTTGTCTTGGGCCATGAATTTTTCATTATAACACCAAAAGCACAAGCAGCAAAAGCAAAATTAGACAAGTGGGATTAACTCAAATTAAAAAGCTTTTATGGAGCAAATGAAAGCAGAGTCAAAAGGCAACATAAAGAAGGAAAAAATATTTGTGTCCATCTGATAAAGGATTAATAACCAAAATATACAAAGAAATCTGAAACTCAGAAGCAGAAAACCACTCAATTAAAAAACAGGCAAAAAAATTCTTGAATGAATATTTCTCCAAAGAAGATACACAAATGGTCAAAAGTATATGAAAAGATGTTCAACATCACTAGTCACTGGAGAATTATAAATTGAAGCTTCACTGAGATATTGATTCATTCCTGTTAGAATGGCTATTAAAAAACAAAAGAATTGTTGTTGAGGATAAGGAGAAATTAGAGCATTTGTGACTATTAGTGGAATTGTAAAATGGTGCAGCCATTATGGAGAACAGTATGAAAGTTCCTAAAAAATTAAAAATAGATTTCTATACCTCCATTACCTGTGCCCGATTTGAAGAATTGAATGCTGATCTGTTCCGTGGAACCCTGGACCCCGTAGAGAAGGCCCTTTGAGATGCCAAACTAGACAAGTCACAAATTCATGATATTGTCCTGGTTGGTGGTTCTACTCGCATCCCCGAGATTCAGAAGCTTCTCCAAGACTTTTTCAATGGAAAAGAACTGAATAAGAGCATCAACCCTGATGAAGCTGTTGCTTATGGTGCAGCTGTCCAGGCTGCCACCCTGTCTGGAGACAAGTCTGAAAATGTTCAAGATTTGCTGCTCTTGGATGTCACTCCTCTTTCCCTTGGTATTGAAACTGCTGGTGGAATCATGACCATCTTCATCAAGCGTAATACTACCATTCCTACCAAGCAGACACAGACCTTCACTACCTATTCCGAAAACCAGCCTGGTGTGCTTATTCAGGTTTATGAAGGTGAGCATGCCATGACCAAGGATAACAACCTGCTTGGCAAGTTTGAACTCACAGGCATACCTCCTGCACCCCGAGGTGTTCCTCAGATTGAAGTCACTTTTGACATTGATGCCAATGGCATCCTCAATGTGTCTGCTGTGGACAAGAGTACAGGAAAAGAGAACAAGATTACTATCACTAATGACAAGGGCTGTTTGAGCAAGGAAGACATTGAACATATGGTCCAGGAAGCTGAGAAGTACAAAGCTGAAGATGAGAAGCAGAGGGACAAAGTGTCATCTAAGAATTCACTTGAATCCTATGCATTCAACATGAAAGCAACTGTCGAAGATGAGAAACTTCAAGGCAAGATTAACGATGAGGACAAACAGAAGATTCTGGACAAGTATAATGAAATTATCAACTGGCTTGATAAGAATCAGACTGCCGAGAAGGAAGAATTTGAACATCAGCAAAAAGAGCCGGAGAAAGTCTGCAACCCCATCATCTCCAAGCTGTACCAGAGTGCAGGAGGCATGCCAGGAGGAATGCCTGGAGAATTCCCTGGTGGTGGAGCTCCTCCCTCTGGTGGTGCTTCTTCAGGGCCCACCATTGAAGAGGTTGGTTAAGCCAACCCAAGTATAGATTTAGCATTGTTCCATACATGTAAAACATTGAAGGACCTAAATTTGTAACAAATTCTGTGGCAGTTTTTAAAAGTTCAGCTGTATAGTAAGTTACTGGGCATTCTCAATACTTGAATATGGAACATATGCACAGGGGAAGGAAATAACATTGCACTTTATAAACACTGTATTGTAAGTGGAAAATGCAATGTCTTAAATAAAACTATTTAAAATTGGCACCGTAAAAAAATTAAAAATATAATTATTATGTGGTCCAGCAATCCCACTTTTGAGTATATATCTAAAAGAACTGAAATAATAATCTGAAGATACATCTGCACTCCTACGTTCATTGCAGCATTATTCACCATAGTCTACATACCATGGGACATGATTCAGCCTTTAAAAGGAAGGAAATCCTGCCATTTGTAACAATGTGGATGCAACTGGAAGATACTATGCCAAGTGAAATAAACCAGACACAGAAGGACAGATACTACATAATACCACTTGTATGATGAATTTAAAATAGTCAAATCCATAGAAGCAAAAAATAGAAGAGTGGTTGTCAGGAGTTGAATGGAGGGTAACCTGGGAAGAATTAGTCAAAGGGTATTAAGTTTTGGTTATGAAAAACGAGTAAGTCCCAGAGATCTACTGTACAGCATGGCACCTATGGTTAACTATACTGTATCCCATACTTAAAAATCTACTAAAAGGGTAGATATTATGTTAAGTGTTCTTATTACAAAAAATAATGTGGCATATATACAATGGAATATTATTCACCCTTACAAAAGAAGGTAATCCTGCCATATGCAGCAACATGAATAAACCTGGAGAACATATTAACTGAAATAAACAAGTCACAGAAGGACAAATACTGTATAATTCCAATTACATGAGGCAACCAAAATAGTCAAACTTATAGAAAGAGCATAGAATGGTGGATGCCATTGGCTGGTGGGGAGAGAAAAATGGAGAGTTGTTGTTCAATGGGTATAAAGTTTTAGTTATGCAAGGTGAGTAAGTTCTATGCCAATAGTTAATAATACTGTATTGTACACTTAAAATTTTTAAAGGGCACACATTAAGTGTTCTTATCACAAAAAAATAAAGAAAATCAAAGCAAATCAGAGGGAATATTAAAAACGATTAAACTTTCAAACACAAAAAAATTGAAACATTCAAAGAACACATGACCTATTCAGAATATCAATCTTGAATGACTAATACCATAATACAGTCTAGTAAAAGTACTTTGTATCATTAAAACAAGAAAAATAATCCACTAGCCATTCATGCAGAATGAGTACATGACTTAAAATTATATTTTCCATCAAACTTTGTCAGAAATGCTTTTTGACAGAATAAAAGTGCAATAATATATTAAATATATGCAAGGAAGGAAAATGTGATCAAAAGATTTTATGTTCTTCAAATATAAAGGACACAAATTGTTATCAACATGCAAGAACTAGGGAAATATTGTTCCTATGAACTTTTCTAAGGAATCTACTAAAGGTTGATTTGTTAACCCAATTACTAGAGAAATATTGACATATAGAATGAGTGTTACTTATAGAACTTAAGACTAAATTATGGCTGAAAGAGATAAAATGAAGTATGAATGGCAATATAATCTGCTAATGTTGGTATAGCATAACATTATTCCAACTAATACACGAAAATCTCCAATAATCTAAGCACTAAGCATCAAAGAATACTAATATCACGAAAGATTGAAAACAAGACATCATTTGCTTTCTAATGAAAGTTCATACAACCATCAATAGATTTGTTAAAGGAACTGAATCTCTATTCAACCTTTAGATTCAATTTGACAAACTGCAGAAATGCAAAGGACAGAAAAAAACATAATGAAATGTACCGTAAGCACACAATCAACAAGATACTGACAGTGTAACTATAGGTCAAACTAGATTGTTAGCATTTTATATATATATATATATATATATATATATATATGCTATAAAATTATATATTTATATATAAATTATTTATTTATTAGCATTATATATTTCTCCTATATAATCCTAAGGATTAGATGGGTAGAAACATAACAATTTAATTCCCTGATTCTGGTTATTATATTATGGTTATGAAGGAGAATATCTTTTATGTAAATAAAGCATTCAGATGTCATTGGGCATCACGACAGCACTTACTCTCAAACGGTTTCAAGGGAAAAAATCCTTTGTACTATATTTGCACCTTTTCTGTAAATTTGACATCGTTTCAAATTTTAAAAAACTTTGAATCTGGAAGATTACAGAAGCATAACACAACAAACTTGGATATAATTAAATCCTCTCAAAAGAGAATTTTTAGGCTAAAATGCATATATTAGAAAAGTGACTGACAATAACTGTTAAGCTGTTGTTCTCAAGAACTTAGAAGAGTAAGACTGGGTGCAATGGTAAAGTGCTTATAATCCCAGCACTTTGGAAGGCCAAGGCAGGTGGATCACCTGAGGTCAGGAGTTCAAGACCAGCCTGACTAACATGGCAAAACAATGTCTCTACCAAAAATACAAAAATTAGCCAGGCCTGGTAGCATACACCTGTAGTCCCAACTACTTGGTAGGCTGTGCAATGAGAATCACTTCAACCCAGGAGGTGGAGGCTGCAGTGAGCCAAGATCATGCCACTGCATTCCAGCCTGGACAAGAGAATGAGACTCTGTCTCAAAAAAGAAATAAAAGATCAAATTAAACCCAAAAACGAGAAAAAAAAATTAGTTGCAGTAACCAACGACAGGTTTTTAATTAGAGATAACCATCAAAGGCAAAAATGGATTCTTGAAAAGACTAATAATTAATAAATCTTTACCAAGAAGGACCAAAAAAAAAAAAAAACCACAAATTATCAATATAAGAAGGTAAAAAGTGGACATCATTAGAGATCCTATAGAAATTACACATATTATAAGTGTGTACTACAAGCAGCATTATGCCAATAAATTGAAAATTTAGGTGAAATGGACAAATTCCTGAAAAATCATGGCACACAAAACTGACAGAAGAAGAAATTAAAATTCTAAGTAGGCATGTATACAACAAAGATATTGAATCTGATATTAAAACCTCCTATAATGAAATGTCCAGACTTAGAATGTTTTAGCAGCAAATTTTTTCAAACATTTAACTAAAATATAACACAAGTTTTATTCATATTCCTTCAAAGAGAAAAGAGAAAATACTTTCAAACATAAGTAATAAGGCTTGCCTAATCTTAACAAAAGCTACAAGTTTATAACAAAGGAAACTTATAGATCAGTATTATTTGCAACAGAGGCAAAATTCTAACAAATAGTAGCAAAGCCTAGCAAACAATACATTTAAAAGATAATACATCATTACTGAGTGGGAAACATTACAGAAATATGTGTTTTAGCACTGAAAATCAAGCACGTATTTCACCTTACTGACAAAATCAAAATCATATAATTATCTGAATAAATGCAAACGCAAGAAAATTTTACCAATGGGATCAATAACAAGAATGCCTCCCGTCACCACTTTTACTCAACACTATACAAGAGACCCGTCAGTATAATAAGTATCATGATTAGAAGAGAAAAACTTTTAGCTTATGAAAAAAAAAAATTTAAATCCACAAACTTTTTTTTTTTTTTTTTTGAGACAGAGTCTTGCTCTGTCACCAGGCACCAGGCTGGAGTGCAGTGGCACAATCTCAGCTCACTGCAACCTCCGCCTCCTGGTTTCAAGCGATTCTCTTGCCTCAGCCTCCTGAGTAGCTGGGACCACAGGCACGTGCCACCACGCCCAGCTAATTTTTGTATTTTGTAGTAGAGACTGGGTTTCACCATGGTCTTGATCTCTTGACCTCGTGATCCGCCCGCCTCGGCCTCCCAAAGTGCTAGGATTACAGGCCTGAGCCACCTCGCATGGCCCACAAACTAATTTTAGTAAATAAATTGTGCAAAGTCATTTCAGACTTACTATCCAAAAAATAAATTATATTTTATATACCACAATAAAAGTTAAAAATGATAAGTTACATCAGCATTAAAAATATCATAACTAGGGTAAATACAAATATAGACATACAAGACCTCTACACAGAAAATTATAAACCATTACTGACAAAACCTAAAGAAAATTTAAATAAGTAGAGGGACATCCATATCCATGAATTACAAGGCACATTTTTTTTTTTTTTTTTTTTACAGATTTCAGTTCCCTTCAGTTGATCTATAGTTTCAATGCAATTTCAGATCTCATAGTGTGTGTGTGTATGTTTGTGGATATGTATGTATAAACTGAGAAACAGATTCTAAAATTTCGTTGAGCTGTGCTAAGATATCCTAGAAACAGAGTTCGAGAACTATGGCCCATAGGCCAAATCTGGCCTGCTGCTGGTTTTTGTAAGTTTCACTGAAGCATAGCCTTATCATCATCCATTTATGTACTATTGATGGCTGCTTTTATGCTACAGTAGCTACAGAGACAATAAGACCCATCTAGCCTAAAATCTTTGCCCTGGCTCCTATTTACATTTAACCCTTTACAGAAAAAAAGTTAGGCCCCTAGCCTAGAATATCCTAAAGGAGAAGGAAAAAAAAAAAAAATACAAAGTTCAGACAGCCAGAACTAGTTATTAAAACAGCATGGAGTTACCCAATAGAATACTCAACAAGGTCTTCACATATACAGTTATTTTATTTATAATAAAGGTGATATATTTATGCATTGGAGAAAGACGATCCCATCAACAAATGTTCCTCAGTCAATTAGACACTATATAGCATCAACGTAAATTCATCTCAAATTATATGCAAAAGTTAATCCCAGAGGAACTGTAGGTCTAAACATGAAAGATAAAACAATAAAATGTCTAAAAGATAACACGGGGGAATATCATCATGGCCTTCAAAGAAAGATTTTCTTAAAGAGAACAAAAGCACAGATCATAAAGGGTCTGTTATGATTACTGTTATGATTATAAAGGATCATATTGCTATGTTGGATTAAGTTAAAATTGTGAACTTTTATTCATCAAAACACAGTATTTGGGGAACAGAAAGCCACACTCTACAAGGAGAGAAGATATTTGCAAGATATGCAAGCAACAAGGAATTCCTGTCCTGAAGATATAACTCCTGAAAATTAGTAAGAAAATAGACAACAGTTCTTAAAAGAGGATAGCCAAACGGCCATTAAACCTACCTAAGCATTCTGAACCATATTAATTATCAGGAAGTTAAAAAAACAAAACAAAACAAAAACAAAAATAAAAAACAAGATGTCTTTACCCACTAACCAGAATGGAGATATTTTTAAAATTGGCAATACAAAGTATTGGCAAGGAAGAACAGCAGGTGGCAGATGGAAAGTTCTGGAAAACCATTTGGCAGTATCTACTGAAGATGAAAATATGCATTCCCCCTATGATTCGGAAATTTCACTCCTACATATATTAGGAATAAGTGAATGTAAGACCCAAAAACTATGTTCAGGAATATTCTAAATAGATAATAATATTCAATAGCTGGGAACAAGCCAAAAATCTGTCCAAAGTACAATGGATAAGTAAATTAGGGCATATTCATAAAATAGAGAACCATGCAGCAACGGACATGAACAACGTGTTGCCACAGGCATGGATAGAGCTCACTGAAAGAAATGACACAATTAAGTATATGCTATATGATTCTATGTATATAAGGCTTTAAAATGGGCAAAACTATTCAATAAGGTTAGAAGTCAGAATGATAGATCAATTTAAGAGGAGGGAAAGAGCACAGTCAAAATTCCTGGACTTCTAGCAATGTTCTCTTTCTTGATCTGGATGGTGGTTACATGGGTGTGTTTACTTCTAATTCATTGTGCTGTATAATTTGTGCCCTTCATTTGGATGTTTTGATTTTTAAAAAGTATATTAAAAATGGGACAGAAAAATAATTTAAGAGATCAAAATATTTTGGATTTGCTTCTCAGCTAACAACCAGAAAAGTTCTTTCTAAAGTGTTTCTTGTTCAATTGAACACATGATATGCAGCCCTAATAGATTTCAACTGAGCTTTATAAACTACAGGTAACTTTTGTTAAACCACAACTTCTATTTATCTATATCCAGGAATATTTGTAAAAACTATTTTATGTCCTTTTCTGAACAGAAAGATTCCAATGCCAATCTGCAGATCTCTTTCCAAAACTGGTATTGCTGACATTGGAAATCCAAATGGATCAATACAGTATTTGTCTTAGTAACACACAACATATTTTTTGCTAAAATATTAATGGCCACATATTTCATAGAATATTTTGGCTTTACTAAGTTCTTTCAACCACATGCCACCCAACTATTTTTACAAGAACATAGCAAATGTCTTCTGTTAAAGTCCCCTCAATCAATCACAGAAATTCTTTGCACATATTGTAAGACTCCTTCCAACATCTGCTAAAAAAAAAATGCAACTGCTGTAGATTGAATGCACAGTAGTATAGTACAATTCAAATCTTTTCTAAAAGAGAGAAAAGAAAACAAAAACAGTTGCTCTGCAACATGCACTCAATAGTGAAGACAGTATCAGTAGCCATGCAGAACCCTTGGCAGATTAGCAACAGTGATGGCCTAAAAATTCTAAAAGCTTCCTCTCTCCTGTATCAATAGCTTTATATGTTTCATCATAATATTTCTCTAAAACAAAAATGAAAGAATGTAATGAATAGCCCTAAGCCTTAAGAGATATGTAACATGTTTTGAATTGATGTCGTAATTCAAATTCAAAAACATGTAGTTAAGCTTATAACAAAGAGCAGCAGAGCAAGTCTTGGGCTCTCATAACTAGTTACCATGACACATACATGTTCTCACATTTAATATAAAAAATGTAGCCTACAAAGCAAATTATCTCCATGGAGTCTTCCAACACATAAAATCTGAAACCATGAACATTAAACTGTGTGTGCCTGTGTTGAGAGGCTAAATTTGGGTGTCCCTAAATTTGAGTGTTCAATCAAATATTAATTGAACACTTTTTTTTTTTTTTTTTTGAGACAGAGTCTTG
>NW_016107792.1:343359-350752 GCF_001604975.1 Cebus imitator
TTTTGAGATGGAGTCTCGGTCTGTCACCCAGGCTGGAGTGCAATGGTGCGATCCCGGCTCACTGCAACCTCCACCTCCTGGATTCAAGCAAATCTCCTGCCTCAGCCTTCCAAGTAGCTAGGATTACAGGCACCTACCACCACGCCCAGATAATTTTTGTATTTTTACTACAAATAAGGTTTCACTGTGTCGGCCAGGCTGGTCTCAAACTCCTGACCTAAGATGATCCACCCACCTTGGTCTCCCAAAGTGCTGGGATTACAGGTGCCAGCCACCGCACCTGGCCCTGAACATCTTTTAAGAACAAAGAAAGCCATATTCTAAATGCTGTACAGAACGTTTCACCTTTGAAAGCACAAAGCTAAACAGTGAAGCTAAGACATGTAAGAGAGGAAGTTTACAAAAAAATCCTAGATGTGAATGTGCGTGTGTGTGTGTGTAAGTATTATTCAGTATGGAGATGAATAAATGTTAAAATAGCTTAGTGTCAATGGAATGGACCAGAGCAGAGACAATGTCAAACTGCAGTAATCAGCATTTGAAAGTAGATTTGTTTGCCTCTATGCTATAATCACTGTCGTTCATAAACAACATCAGCTTGCCTTCTTTCATCATATACTAACTTAGGGAATCTGGAACAAATTCTGTAATTTTAAATATTGAAAAGTAATTCACAAAATGAATTGCCTATGGATAACTAAAATCTAACTTCAAGAAATTAGTTGAAACATGTCCCCAACCCTGAGTAAAATGGGCATTTGTAGAGCTGTTACTTTGTGATTTCCATTGGCCACCAGGAGGTTTCCATAGTTTCATAATTCATGGTGCTTAAACATCACTTCTAGCTCTGAAATTACTATACTCTAAAAATAATTTTAGTTTTACAATATTAATTACTTCAAGAGTTTTTCATAATTCGCAATCATTAGATATAACTTATCAATGATCCAGTGGTAATTATAATTGTGTTAGAGATAATTTTTAAATTGCAAATTTCAACTACAGATTAATTTTAAATAATTTTGTATTTCTTTATTTGGAGCATTTGTTTCAACACATTTTTAAGCTTTATTTTTTCACTTATTCCCCTTATTCTCTAAAAGTGATTAATCTCAGAACATAAATTTATATTGCTTATTGCTACATACTTTTCCGAAATATACCTGAATTTAAATACAAACACAACCACTATGTTATTGAGATAATGCTGATACCTCCATCAATAAATTGATTTCACAGATGTGCCAAAATTTCTGAGAAAATGCTCCAATTATATTGCATGCTCCCTGAGGTAGAAACACTATCTATTTTTAAATTTTATCTACCACTACATAATTGGCATCCAATAAATATTGGTCAAATTAATAAAAGGATATATTTAAAAACCATTAATAAAGTATCTAAATTTTCCCCAGTTTTATTTCAAATAATTCTAACAGTAATTATTAGAGTGGTTTTGCTCTTTTTCATCCTTATAAAATAGTGTTCAATACTTAGAAGATACCGGGTAGAATTAATAAAATTACTAGGAAACGCTTTGAGCTCCATAGCCTTATAAGAATCAAAAACTTGCAAGGAAATAGAGTTAATCAAGTTCAACTTCTTTCCTCATGAATCAATGCAGCCTCCAATTCAATATTTCCTGTAACAGGAAATGCACTACACTTTCAGGATACAGTTCCGGGAAACCTACTACTGTGGGATACTTTAAGCGTTATCAAGGTTTTCTTCACAGTGTGAAGACTAAATGTTGTCTATTTGTCTCTCCAACCTTTGGTCAAAATTTTTTGTTTTCTCTTGAACATCAAGTATACCCCCATTTTCAAATGAAAATATTTTAAGAGTCTGAAGCAAGTACTGTGAATTATTCAGTCTTTGCATTTTTTCAGATTAAATATTATGTTATTCGTACGGTATAGCTTCTATCCCTTTCTTCAAAATGGTAGCCCTCTTCAAATTCAGATTTGGCTTTTCAATGGTATGAAATGTAGGTAAAAAAGCAATTTTCCATTGGAGCAAAGTGCAATAGTATTCAGTTGAATCACATGAAACTGCCAACATTCAATCATTTCTGACCTATAAAAAAATGACAATTTCGTATGGTTCAACATAATAGCATTATCTTTCTTGATGTAAACACTGAACATCCATCAATGGATCCTCAAATTGCACTAGGTTTTTAGCAGCTGTCTAACACCACAGCTTCATATTAGGTCTGAGGCCAAGTAAATCCCATAGCTCTTTTTCCCATTAACTGTTGGGCTTGTGCAAAGAATTTTACAGAATTTTATAAAGCCAGAATTTACCTACCTGCCACTTTCTAGTTTTGTTATCCTTTTACAGGTTGTTTAATGTCTTAAAATTATAATGTATCCTTAATTATATAGTACTTCTTATGTGCCAGATACTGTTACAAGTCATTCCATTTAATCCTCATAACAGCTATATTAGCCAGAATCATTATTATTCTCATGTTACAAATGGGGAAACAGAGTCACTGAAAGATCAAGTGCACACCCTCAACCACAACATTACACTGGCTCTCAAAATTATCTTTCTCAAATGATTTTGTGGGGATTAGTAACACACATTGTGTCTTTTTTTAATCTCTTTTCATTATCCTGCAAGCTCATTAGTTGCTTAATGTTCCAAAATGCTTGTGTCTTGCATCTGGCACTTCCTTTCTATTCTTCCAGACCATTCTCTTTCTCCAGTACTTTTCACTCTTTTGAAATTATGCTGAAAATGCCTCTTAATTTGTATTTCCCCATCTTTAGCTATCTATAGCTCCCACCTACTCTACATTAATTACGGTCTTATCTCATTATTTTCTCCATTTTCATTTTGTTTTCAAACCCTTTTTCATCATTATTCCATCTTACCATTATTTTCAACTACTTCAAAAATAAAATATAAGCCTAATACTCTATTTATTTCTGTTTTATTTTAATATTATGCCATTTCTCATAAATTGTAGGCTTCCTCTTTCTACTTGTCTTTCTTTCTGAGTCAAGCATAAGAAAATAATAATAAAGCCCTAAACATTGATTGGTAAAGTTTATTTCCCTTTATAAAATAAGAACGTGAAGGTTGGTATCAGACAAGAATTCTGCATAGCAAGATGGTCTAATAGCAAGGGCTGTGGAGTCAGACGGCCTGGGTAGGCATTCCCACTGTCATTTACAACTGTAACGTTGGTCTAGTCATTTAGCCTTTCTCCATTTCATTTTTCTCATATAACAAACGGATTTTCTCGTATAATCCATTTTTCTCGTATAATACATATAACAAAAGGATTATAATATAACCTACCTCTTAAAATTGCTGTGAAAATTAGTGAATATTTATAAAGGGCTTGGAACATTAGCCATCATTATTATAAAAGTTGTAAATTAAGTAAGAAATGTATATTTCATTGCTTAGGCAATAGGAAAGCATGAGAAATTTTTTAAGGAAGGGAGAGTTTGAGCTGAGGCTCCCCTTAAACTAGGCAATACCACTTAGTCAGTATCCACTTAAGAATTAACTCCCAGAACCCTGGTTTAAGTCCAAAATTTTTTGTTGTTGTCCTTCTTCAAACTCCCTTTATCCAATAAAGTTTCAAATTGCCTCATTATTAGGCATTTGCATTGGCCCAGATATCTGGCACTATAACTTAGGTATATTTTTCCTGGTTACTTTACTGGTGCCTGAAGCAAAGTCATTTTCTCGGCACCCTAGTCAATGCTCAGTTCCATCTAGCCTGGCAGCTATGGTCAGTCAGTAGATATCCTGTATTGTCTCAGGCCTTTGAGAAAGGGAACTCCGACAAGAATGACAAGACAGCATATCTTTCAGGAAGATAATCAAAGGAATGATTAGGCAGATGAACATGGAAAAAAGGGGGCACACACTAAGGTAGGAGAATTGTTGCAGCAGGGAAGACAAAAGATAAAATGGGTCTGAATAAAAGTGACTTATCTGATAGTCATGGATTTTTATTTTTCATGAAAGAATTCGTAGCACTAGATGACATTAAGTGATGAAAATGTGGGAGAGAAAGTCAGGATGACTATAAAAATTGCAGTTTTATATTTTGGCTGGTGGTTTAGCTATATTTGAAGCAAAGAAGAAGCAGGCATAGGGTAAAGATGATGAGTTTACATTTAATATATAGAGCTTGAGGTAAATATTGAACTAAATAGAAATGTGCAGAAGCAGTTAGATATTGGAAACATGTTCAGCAGACCACTGACCACCAGCCCATTATCAGCAGGGACAAGTTTTGAGTTATCTTCCCCAGGTTTTAAGAATAAATTAAAGGATTTATTCTTACTTTCTACTCAAAATTGAGACACAGTAGTAAAATGACTGACAAATACACTCTGTGGCAACAAATAGCACAAACCTCACTAGGGAAAGCTAGCCAGAAGCTGTAAACTCATTAAAACAATGCACTAACTTCCTGAGATAACCGGCAACTATAGAAAGATGAAAATGCCTTTTATTTAATATGTTCTCTACTTTCCAATGATCATCCACCCATCTGAATGTGGAGACACTCCAGAAAACAAATTAAAGTAACAATTCAGTCTCTTCACTGTTGCTTCATTAAACAACATACATTTGTATTAAGAAGCTGAATTTCCACTTTATTATTAAATAAGTTGCAAAAAGCAAGTAATATTTGGTATTAAGCAGCACAATCAAAATATTTTACAGTGGCACCTTATAAATGTCAGCAGTTGATCTCTAAAAATAAGACTAAATCCACAAACTTAAATTATGTAAAAAATCATGTCAACTAGATGGCAACTAGATTGCAACACATTAAATTTATGTCTGAATAAAGGAAGTACAAGTTTCAGGCCTAGAATATTCCACAAGAAGGTCATAAGTCAGCTAAACATTCACTGTTACTAAAAACAAAACATGAAGGTAACTTTCCTAAGACAAAAACAACTCAATCTGTAGGTCGAAAAACAGGAAGTATCATCTTGATCAAATTATAACGTACTATATCTTCAAGCCCAGTAATTTTTTAAAAAAGCTTTAATCTTACCTCTCTCCATTCTTTATTTCCAACTCCTTGTACATATAAGACACAAACTACAAAAGATGAAAAAATACACACATATATAAATGTATTTTATGAAAATCATGTGAATATGTACAATTTATTTTTCAGCTGTCCAAAAGCTACATGAAAATTAAACACCTAATTCCCAGCCTTACCTTTGCAAAAAAAAAATGGCTAATAAATCATCAAATGACTAAAAATTAATTTAAATAAACAGAAAAACTATGCCAGATCTTTAGAATTTAATATGCAATGCACTTGACATATAAAATAATAAATATTTGCTAAGGTCTTCATAGATAAATTTTAAAACCATAGTTTAAACAATTTGAAATATTTTATTATGTTGTGAAACACAAGTCAAGTTCTTCCTAAGGCATAATAGGAAGGAAAACCTGGGACAAGTCATGCTCTACATTTAATATTTACAGCTTCCACCCTGAATATTTGTAAATAGGTAAGAAATTGTGTCAACCAAGAAAGGAATTCCCAAAAGGGAGATTAAGGGCTTTGGGTAAAGATTAAGGGATAAGAAGTACCCCACCCGCTTGTCAAATGAGCCCCAGGAATTTTTAATACCCACAATTGCAATACCTTTTCCCAATAACTACTTCAAGAATTCTGACAACTGACAAAAACCTTTCCTCTGCAATTCAACCACATTTGTTTACGCAGTTGTAGAGACAGAGAACTGTTGCATATCCATTTCTAAATATTATAAGATTCAGAAGCACATTCATTTATATAGTTCATTCTGCTGTTTTCTAATTCAAACTACCCTTTTCACTTTACAAGTTATCACCAATTTTCAATACCTCTAATTAGTAATCAAAACTTTGGTTCATATCAGATGTTACATATTTCACTTGGTTATAAATTTTATACATCACTTTTATTTTTCTTTTCTCTCTCTTTTTTTTTTTTTAAGAGACTGGGGGTGGGGGTCTCACCATGTAGCCCAGGCTAGTGTAGAAGTCCTGGGCTCAGGCAATCCTCCTGCTTGGGCCTCCCAAAGTGGTGGGATTACAGGCATGAACCACCTTGTCTGACCACCATTTTTATTTTAAGAAAAAGAAAAGTATTACTCTGTGACTAAACAACTTTAAATTATGGCCCATTATGGTTTTCTTTCAAATGTCATGATTTCTCCCAAAAGGCCATAGCATGAGGTTTTAATTTCAAAGTGCACTGTCCCACACTGGAGTCATCTGTATTCTCATTTTATTCTCAAAGTGCTCAGCAAGTGCCTCTTTAGCCATAATACTGCCCGGGCTGATGAGTATGTAGGGCTTGGGAGCAGTCCCCTGATGCTTTCAAAGCTTTAAGACAAGCTTTTAAACAAGAACTATGAGTTTCATACAACTTTTGCAAAATCAAATGAGTAACAAATAAGTAGATTTTTCAAAAGGCAGGAAATACATACTTACTCGGATCAGATTTAGAAAATGTGTCTCTGTCAAGAAGATTTCTGTTGAATAAAACAGAAAATGTTAGCCGGATATAAACGCAAAATATTTATATTTATACAGACATATTAAAATGTATATATACATAATGTATACATATATACATATACATATGTATATATAAACATACGCATATATATGACAAATATAGGACAAATATATGTCGTAAGGGTCTGTTTGTATTTATTCAGACTGAACATCACTGGACTCCGAAAATAAGAGAAAGCTTTTATTTCCTCAGACTTGCATTGCAGTTAACCAATAGCATGACTCTTACAACCTAAGATTAAAATCTCTTTGAAAGAATTAGCCGTTTTACGTTTCCATTTAATCCTTCATTAAGAATATAAAGATGCTCAGAAATGCTTCCTGAATTGAATTGAGAGCTGTTATTAATGCAAAATTGTTTGCAGTTCAGAGCACATGATGGCATTAATCCATACAATTAGAATGCAATTGTGAAGCAGCATCTATTGACATTTGTGTTACATCAACCCTGATGAATTTTATGTTGCTATTACAGCTTAGGAATTTAAGCTGAATATATAGACCTTGCCTAAAGACTGTTTTCAGTAAAGATTAAAAAGGTACACAAGCAGCCGGGCGTGGTGGCTCACGCCTGTAATCCCAGCATTTTGGGAAGCCGAGGCGGGTGGATCACAAGGTCAAGAGATTAAGACCATCCTGGCCAACATGGTGAAACCCTGTCTCTACTAAAAATACAAAAAAATTAGCTGGGCGTGGTGGCACACGCCTGTAGTACCAGCTACTTGGGAGGCTGAGGCAGGAGAATTGCTTGAACCTGGGAGGCGGAGGTTGCGCCGCTGTACTCCAGCCTGGCGCCTGGTGATGGAGTGAGACTCTGTCT
>NW_016107792.1:351122-429428 GCF_001604975.1 Cebus imitator
AAAAAAAAAAAAAAAGTATACAAGGCCATTATTAGCACTTTTTTTAAAAAACAGATATTTCCAAAACAGAATAACAATGGAAAATTCGAAAGCAGGAAAACCTGGGTTTCTCAGATATCAGCATATTGCTACCTTCTATGGCAGTAATGCGGTCCTATACTTTATACTCACAGCAATAACCCTGAGTTCTCACTAAAAAGTCCAATTCAGTATGCTCTGATTCACAAGGCAGAAAATTATCGGAAAATTTTCCATATAAAATTGGTTTTTGTAAAATTATGATTTAAAGCTATATCTTTTTCTGAAAAACTTGATTATCTAGAATGACGACTTGAGGGTTCCAAAAGTTCAAATTGATGTTTAATATTCATCTTCCACTAATGGGTAATAATTTGGAATAGCTGCATTACATTTCTATTTGTAATACTCATAATAAATAAAAATCTCATGTTCAAGCTGTCTTATTTTCCACAAAGACTACTATTCATGTGCATTGATTTGTACTGGCCTTGGTATTTGAAAAGTCCCTTTTTCATATGAATCTCATATCCTTTCTTATTTTAGGTTCTCAAAAGTGATTGCCTCTATTGAATCACTACACGCTGAAAAAATACATATTCGACAAAACAGGGCAGCACAATGAAATTAGATCATGTCTTGAAATATTCCTAGAAAGAAGAGAAACATCAGACACATTCATATTTAGAATTAAATCGAATTCGAAGACCACTAGTCAGTAATCAAATTAAATTAATCCTTTCTGTCCCCTGAGCAGACACCATGACTCCAGCAATGGTTAGCAAACAGTAAATTAAAACATTTCCATTTGAGAAATTACCGTGATATTACAGTTATTATACAAAGGGAGTTCTCCACTTCAGTGGGAATTCTCCAAATCCTTCCTATGACTCCAGGTTTTGCTCATTAGGTATCCTAGAAAAATGTTATGCTGCTTCTTTCAGAATTCACAAAAAAAAAAAAAAAGGAGATGATAATGCACAATATATTGATATAGCTGGGACTTAAAACTTATGCTATATATGTATTTAAAAGAAAATAACATTTCAATGCCTTGGTAATGTAAAAAAGAACTACAAGTTTTAACCACAAATATAAAAATAAAGGATTTCTATAAACAACAGGGCAAAGAGTAATAGTTTTTTGTTGTTGTTGTTTTTGAGATGGAGTTTCGCTCTTGTTGCCCAGGCTTGAGTGCAATGGTGAGATCTTGGCTCACCACAACCTCTGCCTTTTGGGTTCAAGCAATTCTCCTGCCACAGCCTCCTGAGTAACTGGGATTACAGGCATGTGCCACCATGCCTGGCTAATTATGTATTTTTTGTAGAGATCGAGTTTCTCCATGTTGGTGAGGCTCGTCTCAAACTTCTGACCTCAGGCGATCCGCCTGCCTCCGCGTCCCAAAGTGCTGGATTACAGGCATAAGCCATTATGCCCAGCTGAGATTAGTATTCTTAATCATAAACTTTGTCACATTGTTTCATTCAGCCATTGTGATCTATAACACATAATGGTAGGATCAAAAATAAAACAAGCCAACAAAAAGCCCTTTGTATAATGAAAACTCTATAAATTCTTCATAATAGTCTGAAATTTGCAATTTAACTTTCCAATTATATTTGGCAATAGTTTTACCTGTACTTTGGTCATCTGAATATAACAGAATAGACTATCTCTGACAGATTGAATTCCCAAAAGACTACTTCACTCAAGCACATATGATTGCAAAGTTGGAAAAGGCAAATATTCTTAGTGATACACGCACTGCAAAAGGCCAGCGATTGTTAAAATGCATCATTCAGTTTGGATTTATTTTAGGAATAAGAATTTTATCTTCCCAAGATCCTATTAGAAACAAAGCCCATTCACATTAAGTAAAATAAGATAGGTATTATTGTGAAGGCCATTTCATAAATTCCTAAACTAAGCAGGGGCTCAGAGAAAGTGAGTGAGTCAGTGTACACAGCCCAGTACAGAATAATCTAATGGTGCCAACCTTTCTGAATCTGATTCCTCTGTTCTTTACAAAATACCTCAGCTTCCAGAGAAGTCCACAAGACTTCTTACTTTCTATGAGTATTGAAAATGTCAAAGGCTTCCAATTTTACCGACCACCAGAATAGAAAGGAAAATAAATTCCTGTTCACAGACTAGTATAAAAAGAGATGCTGTTTATAGAACGAGGAGAGAAAACCAGAATGAGAGGTCAAACCCACTGTACTTTCATAGAAAAAAAAATGTTTGTTTAATACATGATGCACTTTTAAAAATAAACACACACACACACACACATCCCTACATGACCAGATTTTATACGGGAAGGCTACTCTTCCCTCCATGGACTTGTCGTCTGCTTGAGCTAGGATGCCTGTAACTTTGTTCCTAACATTTTATAACGTGATGTTGAACACCAGCATTAGGTGAAAAATCCTGAATGTGTCTTTCTATTCTTCAAATCTAGATGCAGCTAATATGAAAGAACAAATTCTACCAAAGAAATTTTGGAAAAATACAGTGTACGAGTTAGAAAAATTACCTGATAAAATACCTAATCAAAAGTATAACGTATAAACTGCCTGACTTGCTCTAGTATCCACTCATCCTCAAATGTCATTAAAATTCCTGGACTATGAGCTTAAAGGGGGATAACTAAAACAGCATAACTAAAGCCGAGGCCCTGCTAATTTAAATCTAACCTGTAGGAAGAAATATTGTCAGAGGTGTTGGAACCAGAGCAACTCCATCTTGAATAATGGCAGGGTAAAATAAGGCTGAGACCTACTAGGCTGCATTTCCAGTAGGTTAAGACATCCTTAGTCACAGTATAAGGAGGTAGGCACAAGAAACAGGTCATAAAGACCTTCTGATAAAACAGGTTGCAGTAAAGATGCTGGTCAAAACCTAGAAAAACCAAGACGGTGATGAGAGTGTCCTTTGTCTTCCTCACTGCTACACTCCCACCAGGGCCATGACATTTTACAAATGCCATGGCAATGTCAGGATGTACCTTATATGTTCTAAATAAGGGTAGGCATGAATAATCCACACCTTGGGGATACAATCAAGAAATAACCATAAAAATGGGCAACCAGCACCCCTTGGCACTCCTCTGCCTATGGAGCAGCCATTCTTTCATTCCTTTACTTTCTTAATAAACTTGCTTTCACTTTATTGACTCACCTCAAATTCTTCCTTGGGCTAGATCCAAAAACCTTTTCTTGAGGTCTGGATAGGGACACCTTTCTGGTAACATCACTGGGTTACTGGAGAGGTATATTTTGCATGAAATGTAACATTAACAAGTAGATAAGCAGGAATTTAACGCCTTTCCAAAACCATCCAAGAGAAGGAATTCCCAGATTCCTCTGCCTTCCTAGTCAATTCTCATGCATATTCATCCTTGAGAACAGAGACTGAAGCCAGGCTACCGTCCCCTAAAGACAACAGTCAGTTAGCTCATCTGATAACCCAGCCTGCCCTGATTTTATGCTCCACAAGCCACCTTCCAATTTTAAAATAATTTCCCATACAGCAGTTACTGAGTAGTCAATATGAATATCACGGTTGTCTTTACTTTTGTAGCTTTTATTGTCAATTGGCATTCCGGTACCCGAACGGAACAGCCAGCTAGCCTTTTAAAACTGTATCTCAGGCTGGTCTTTCTCAACCTGGAAAATAGCAATTCTCTTTAAACTTCAAAGCAAATCTGCAAGTATTTTTCAAGCAACAAATCTATGGCCAAAACCTAACTAAGCACTATCAAAAATACAATCAGTATTTAAAGGCTTATTTCAAGAAGCCTGAATTTTACTTATGGAAATAACTAAATAGCAATATAGGATGGTATATAAAATAACAGTTTATTATGAGGAGAAAGAACCGTAATCTAAAAACAATGTTAAATTGATTCAGCTACAACAACAAAAGCCAGGTGCAGTCATTAGCTCTTATTCCAAATATTTTTCAAACAATCGATAGATCACATATATAATTTAAGTGATGTACATAAATATGTATCGTGAAATAAGTACCATATTGAGAGAGCCAGATGGGAGGGGGTCCCTGGCAAAACTCCAACCAGCCTGTGCACTGGGAATGCACACTGGGGTGGAGCCACAGTTGTTTGCCCCATTTGCAGCAGGGAGAAGCCTGGCCACTCCTCTTCCTGTGTGGAACCTGAGATTGAAACTGCCAGGGGCGGATCACGAGGTCAAGAGAACCAGACCATCCTGGCCAAGATGGTAAAACGCATTCTCTACTAAAACTACAAAAATTCGTTGGGCTTGGTGGTGCGCACCTGTAGTCCCAGCTACTTGGCAGGCTGAGGCAAGGGAATGGCTTGAACCCGGGGAGGAGGAGGAAGTTGCAGTGAGCCGAGATCGCGCCACTGTACTCCAGCCTGGCGACAGAGCGAGACTCTGTCTCAAAATAAAACAAAACAAAACAAAACTGCCAGGCAGGAAGCGCCCCAGCAGGGACTGGCTTTGTGGATAGTCCCTGTTTCCCCTATTTTTGCCATTTTGCTGCATACACCCATATTTCTCACTCCTCAAATTGTCTGTGAGGCTAAATTTTCGTGGCCATGGGACAAGAACCCTGTCTTTAGCTTAACTAAGGAAAAAATCCTGCAACATTATTTTTTAAAAGCTAAGTATTTTTTCTATTATATTTATATGTAATAAGGATTTAATACTGGAAAATAAAAACAATCTTCATAGGTAAAATGAGCATAACATGATGTATTTAAAGTAAAAAGTGACTTGTGAGTTAATCCTAAAGTTGCAGGCATGCTACTCACTCTTTCCTACTCAGCAGATAAAATCACCTAGTAAATGTTCTTGTTAAAAAATCATTTGAAAGGGAAACAGGCCGGGCGTGGTGGCTCACGCCTATAACCCCAGCACTTTGGGAGACCGAGACAGGCGAATCAGTGAGGTCAGGAATCATGCAGGCCAGTTTCACCTGGCCAGCATGGTGAAACTCTGTCTCTACTAAAAATACAAAAAATTAGCTGGACATGGTGGCACGAGCCTGTAGTCCCAGCTACTTGGGAGGATGAGGCAGGAGAATCGCTTAAACCCAGGAGGCGGAGGTTGCAGTGAGCTGAGATTGTGCCACTGCACTCCAGCCTAGGTGACAGTGCGAGACTCTGTCTCAAAAGTTTTAAAACAGGAAACAAATATTATTATAATTCCACAGATGATACTTGAAAAACCCAACCTACTTGATATGTGTATGAATTTTAAAGTTAATAGTTTCAGAGCAAAGGCAATTTTGCTATTTGTGACGTTTTTAAAGTTCTAATTAAAAAAAAAAAAAATACAAGACACTTCATTTAGGGGATAAGTCCTCAACTTAGAGACATAAAATTCCAAAAAGCACTGTGACCAGCAGAGGTGAAACGACACATAAAGGAATCTACTGCTATACCTTGAGTGCAATTTTTCTATTTAATTTTCAACAAGAATGGAAATATGGCTTATAAATAGAGCCCAACAACAAAAAATTAATTTTCTATAGGGACAAAAATACAGTTCATAAATAGAGCCAAACAATGCTTTATCATTTTGCAAACACTGTCCTGCATAAATTTTCCACATGTGGACAGAGACCAGTATCTCTAAATCATAGTGTCCCCTGCAAATTGCCCTGTGTCAATAAGCAGAATGATTCTGATTTTAATTAAAATTTTGGAAATTATTAAGGGCCTTTTATTTACCTATTTTTAAGTGTAGTCTCTGGACCATGGGGAACCTGCAAAGTCTTTACCAAATATTGCTTAGGCAGCTACAGAAACTAGCACAAGCTTGCACATAACTGGGGCTCAACAAACGCCTGCTGAATGAATGAGGAGTTTTAGTCTCCCATCTAAAGCCTCACCTTTTTTCACATTAGGTAAGGTTATGTGTTTTATTATAGAAAGCAGAGAAGGGGATTCTAGCATTTGAGGCCTTTGCCCTACTAGGTAATCCATTAACTGAAAATCCTTGAGAGTGGCAGCATCACTGGAATTGTAAACAAGCCCCATGTCACTGAACCATGCCCGCAGCCTTGATTTAGGGCATTATATTATATTATGGACTTTTTAATGTACAAACACACAAAATAGCTTTCAGAATTTTTTTATGAAGACAAGGAAATTAAAACATTTTGAGCAACTGAAAGCAAATTTACTCAATCTTTGGAAGTGATTTGAACGCAACGTTTAATTCTCTCTGATTTATTCATTCATTCTTTTATTTCACTGAATAAACAATATCCCAAGAAATTTAGCATACAAATTTGAGGAAAAGATATTTTTCCCCAAACTACAATTTCTATAGCAAGGGGAGCCAGATGGTGTACAGGCAAAAAGGAAAGGTTTAAAAATGAAAAACAAAAGAAATATTTTAAAACTGAAACTTACTGAAAAGCCAAAGTCAGCTAGAATCTAAGATACCCAGTAATTGTGAAGGATAGGGTCATTGAAAAATAGTTAACAAGATTATCTGTTCGAGAAAGTAAAAACAGACTTTCAGATTTGAAGCTGCACAAATAGGCTAAAAAATTTAGATCAACAGCTTCCTCTGGTAGTCTGAACGTACAGTAAGGACTTTATTATAAATGACAGATGTTTCCCAACAGGCACTAGAAATAAAAGAAACTTTAAGTTATTTTTCAGTTTTTGCTGAAATGCAAAGTACTTATAAGTACTGTTAAGCTGAAAAGACCAGTTACAAAATTATAGTTTCAACCTTTGCATGGGTGAATTTGGGTTAGATACTAACAGAAGTTTGAGGGAAAGAGAATTAACCGTATAATTTGTTATATTCCTTCTGAGGTATTCAACTGTGATTGATAACCCTGAAATTACTTAAAAAGAAACCCATGTTTTCTCAGAAGTGGACATGTCAGAGCTCTAGTTAGCCTGAGATAAAAAGAAGAACCTATAGGTTTGAAGTAATGAAGGGTTAATTCAGGGTAATGCAAGCTTTCAGAAAAAGATACAGAATGCAATTCCTGATTTCACCTGGAAATGGAAAACATAACAATTATTCTTTTAAAAAATACAGGAAAAAAACAGACTGAGAGCAGGATATGGGTCTTCTTAAAAACCTAAATCTCAGGTACAGAACTAAATTCATTGTCTTTTCTCCAACCTTACGGCTCCTGTATTTTCTGTCCTAGTAAATTACAACTATGAAAGAAAAATAGTGGACACCCAAGCATACCAAATCCCTGGAATCTGTAAATGTAAATGTGAACTTTTTTGAGGAAGAGGTCTTTGCAGATGTGATTAAACTATAAATCCTGAGATGAGTGGATTACCCTGGGTTATCTGGGAGGCCCACAAATTCAATCACTTATCTCATATATAAAAGGAAGGCAGAGGGAGGTTTGACACTTACAGAAGAGACAAAACAGTGATGTGAACACAGCACAGAGAGATTTGTAGATTTTGGCCTTGAAGATTAGAGTGATGCAGTCACAAGCCAAAACATGCTAGCAGCAACCACTAGGAGCTGGAAAAGGTAAAGAATGGATTGTCCACTAGAGCATCTGGAGGGACATCAGCCCTGACAACACCTTGATTTCAGTCTGGCAGTACTGATTTAGGACTTCTGGCCTCCAGGCCTGTAAGAAAATTAATTTCTGTTCTTTTAAGCCAACAAGGTTGTAACAATTTATTACAACAGCCACAGGAAACTAACACAGCAATACTGTCCAACCTTTCCTCCAAACAAGACAGCTCAGTAACAGGTCTTCTTGTCTCCCATACCCCAGTTCATTCACCAAGATGCCTCCAGGAGAAACTTCTCTACTGTAAATACTTGAGCAAATGCCTTGCTTACATAAAACCCATTCCCTCCAGAAATTCCAAACTCTACAACCTTGCACTCAACACCTGCCACATTCTGACCTCTATGTCTCCAGCTGCACCTCTATCCAAATAATTTCTTACAGACTTTGCTTCCAGATACTTCAGATTCTTTGCAGTCCCTCAAACTCATCCTACCTCACACTTCTCTGCACTTATATTTTACTACAGCATTCTCTTTCCCAAGATTTCTTCACCAACCCTCTTCCTGCAAGGAAATGAGAAGTCCTCCTTCTGCCTCTCTCCATGGCTCTGTCCTAGCATGTAGAACTGATTATTTTCCCCCAGGTGTCCCATTGTACTCAATAGGAATCTATATCACAAATTGCACACCTACTGTATTTACTGAGTCAAGTGCCAGGCACTGAGCTGGGCACTTAAATAAATCACTTAACCCTCACCATAATCCTGCCAACTAGCAATTATTAGCAGAATCTATGTTCCAAATAAGTTAATCAAATTCAGAGTGATTAAGTGGCCAAGGTCACAGAAAAGACAAATACTTGGAGGTTTTTTTGAAAATTTCCTATTGATTTTTGAATTTAATTTTGATTTTTGATATCTATATTTGTTACACTGACTAATCTATATTATTGAGAACAAAATGAAATGAGCTGCAAATAATGTTATTATTTAGCATCATTTCAGAGGCTCTACGGAGAAAGATATAAAACAAAAATTAGCCAGTATTGGAAAGAGAAAAATTAAATTATCTTTACTTGCAGAAGATTTAATTTTGTACAGAGAAAAGGAAAGCAAGAGGATTAACAAATAAAAGCTTTTTAAATTAATAAGATAATTCAGTAGAGTGATTGTGAGCATGATGAGTACATAATAGTCAATAATTTTCTTGGGTATCAAGTGTTAATAATTGTTCTATCCCATTAGGCTTTTTGGTAGTTATCCGTTGCCTTTAACTGCTGAAGTATGTGAATTCTACAGCTCTCAGTGTAACCTCACTCCAAAACGTATGTTACCAAGAAAGCAAGTCTTAGATTAAATTGTGCCAAAGCAACAAATATTCTTTACCAAGAAGAACTCAGAACAGCCACACAATGTACTCCATAAGTTTAATCAACTTCCGGCTCCCTGTCCTTTCAGATACTCTAAATACACCTTCAGGCAGATGTGACAATATTCTGTTGACAGTATCTAACTTTCTGGTCAGATAAGGGTAGAGAATTATCTAAACATTTATACTAGGCCTAAGACACCACTCTAAAGGGCATAATCCCCTGAGTTACTAAGCATATATGTCCCATTCACTTGTGTAATATTTCTAGCTAATCTACATCTTTTTTATAACAGCTTTATTCAGTTATAAATGACATACTATAAAATTAGCCCTTTTAAAGTGTACAGTCCAGTGGTTTACAGTATATTCACACAGTTGTGCAACTATCACCACTATCTAATTTTTAAATACTTTCCTCTCTTCTCCCACCAAAAGCACCCTGAACTCATGAAAAATCACACCCTATTCCATTTCCCCCAGCCCCTGGTAACCACTGATTTTTCTGTCTCCATGTATTTGCCTATTCTGAGCATTTCATGCAAACAGAATTATAATCATATACAATATGTGCTCTTTTTGTGACTAGCTTCTTTCAATTACATGATGGTTTGAAGATTCAGCCATGTAGTATGCATCAGTACTTCATTCCATTTTATTATTTGGTTGTATGGATATACCACTGTGGTTCATCAATTCATAGATATTTGGGTTTTTTCTATTTTTTGGCTTTTATGAATAATAATGTGACAAAGATTTGTACAAGAGTTTTTATGTGGACATATGGTTTCATTTCTCTGGGTCCTATTTTTAAAAGCTGAAAAAATTACATTCCTACCAGTAATAAATATCAATTTCAATTTCTCCATCTCCTCTCCAATTTTATTGCCAGTCTATTTTTTTTATAACCATCTACTGGTATGAGGTGGTCAATCCACATATCTGATCACATTTTACCAGTTTTTTTTTCTTAAGTCTAATATCCATGGTAATTACAAAACACTCCGGTGTTGATAAAAGGTAAAGATAGTGTAACAGTTAAAGTAGACACTTCCAGAGCATGAGCTACTGATTAAACTTCCAATACTAACTCACCACACCCAAAGTATGTAGAACTGGTTAGGATCCTTGAGATTTAACTCTACAGTCTAACACACACATAAGACACTATCTGCTGAAGTATTTTAAAGCAAATTACAGAAAAGGATATCATCAACCAGAATCAATTGAAAAAAGACTGGAAGAAAGTGTAACATACTATTTCCAAATATTGGCATAAAGGATACTTTCTAAGATTTATAGAAAGCCTAAAGATTAATTTAAATGATAATGAATGTATTTGAAACTTATATACAGAAAATGATATAATAATTAAACTCAAAATACATTTGTTACATGTATCATATATAAAAATATTAAGACTATAAATATACAAAGCATTCCCTAAATTGATGAGAAAAACTTATAAGCACCCCAAAAGGAAAATGAGTTAAAGAAGTTAATTGGCATTTTATAGGAAGAAGAAATATACTTGGCCACACACATTTTAAATAAGTTCATCCTGAATAATAAGCAATGACATGCAAATAAAAATTGAGATAATGCTCTACTATGAAATAGACAAATAGCTTCATGAATAGAACCCATTTAGTTGTAAGTTACAGAAAAAAGGGAAGTTTATGGTGAAAATACATATATTTTATGGAGCCCAGACTCCTGCAGGTAGCTGACTCTGTGAGAAACACAAAAACAAGGGCAGAAAGATCAAAACTCTTTTTCTGCGTGCATGTATTATCTACTTCAATCTTTTTTTTTTTTCAATTGCTTCCTCTATTTCTCTGAACTACATGGTGGGAAACATAGATGCTGATATTGTTTTGTTCTATGTCCCCACCCTAATCTCATGTAGAATTGTAATCCTCAACGTTGGAGAAGGGGCCAGGTGGGAGGTGATTGGATCATGGATGCCTTCCATCCTCCTCCTTGCTGTTCTTGTGATAGTGAGTTCTCAGGAGATCTCTCTCTATATATATATATATATATATATATAGAGAGAGAGAGAGAGAGGATATATGTGTGTATATATATATAGGGTGTGTGTGTGTGTGTGTGTGTGTATAGAGACAGAGAGAGAGAGAGGGTTGAACCTACTGGGACCACATAGAATCACAAACATCTGGTAAATCAAGAGAGACAAGCACCAGGAAGCCATCAGCAGACTTACAGGGTTACAGGGACAGCAGGCAGAAAGGCCTCCTGCCAGGTCCTGTAGCAATAGGGCATTACTGAAACTTCCCAGCGGCACTGTCAACAGTGATGTTTTAACAAAAGCAGTGAAGGCTCCATGGCCTTCATGGAGGCAGACAGAGAGGAAGAGAGGTGTATTGAGACCACAGCTAAGGTCATTCCTTCGTAGAGATGCTTTCCAGGCAGGGAGCACTGGGCCTCCAAAGCAGCAGCTAGGTTCAGGTATTAATATATGAAGCCAAAATCCAAGAAAAAAAAAAAACTTGAGGATTGTGTGAGATAATATTAATAACGTGTTTTGAAAGTTTCATCTTACCTAAGTCATTGTAAAATAAATATGAATGAAAATATGCTTTATATACCTCTTAATAAATGCACAAAGAGATATCTGCTTGGCCTGACCTATTGCTGGGTAAGGAAGTTCAGGTGATTTGTACTTTCTCCTTTGCTCTTTTTTAACATAGTTTGCTTAGGTTTTTTTGTATATTTTTACAATTTTATCTTCATGAAGTGATCCACTGTTTTCCAAATATTGCAGTTGGAAATATATATAAAACCTGTATAAAACCAAGAATTCTTTGCTAAGGGATGGAAACTTTCAAAACCCTTTATTAAAATTATCTCACACAATCCTCAAATAACTGTATCAGAAGGAATTTCTATCCCCATCTATAAACAGAAGCACAAAGAGACTAACTTATCTGAACTCTCATAGTTGGTAAAGTACGGAGCTGCCAGTTAAATCCAGACCTTTCTGGCTCTAAACTTCTGCTAAGCCTGTAATCCATTACACGATCCCAATTATGCTACAACACTTAGGATTATATATCATTATTTTTCTCAGTCTCTCCTCCTGCCCACTCTAAAAGCAGTAAAACCACATTTTAGCCCACTTGCTAACAGCTAAGTGCACAATGAACTTCCAAATATTTTACACAATTAGCTAGATTAATAGTCTTTTAGGGTTTATTGCTTTTCCCAGAGTCAATGCAATGGATCACTCATCCAAGAAGCAAGAGCTGATGACTGTGATGTACCCACAAACCTCCACTAAGTAGAAAGCTGGAGGCTAACATTACTCTACCCAACATCAGCTCAGATACTGCTGCCTTCCAAGCACCACTCCCAAAATATATTGATCATATGATTGGATTTTCTAACATTTTGTTTCTTTATTAGCTGTTGAACAATATGTTGCTTCTATAAGGGAGGAAAAGCCATGGATATTCAGGATCAACATTTCAAAAGAAAATCTTTATATGCAAGGTTGTCTCGAGTCAGCTCTCTTTAAGATTCATAAATCAATACACAGGCTATGACAATGAAAACCATAAAATGCTTATAAAGGTAAGGCTAGATTGGCAGGGTTTTTTTTTTTTTCTTCCTCCAGATTTTAAGCAATATCTTCTGTAATTTCTTTGGACCAATGAACAATTCAAACGTGCCTAGGAGTAATCTGAGATTTGCAGACTCAATAACAGAATTTAAACAAAAGAAGGAACTAATTCGGAATGGGAGTATGTGGGTCAGCATAAATGACCAGCTGAATGGGAATATGTGGGGCAGCATAAATGACCATATGGGAGAATGAAAATAACTTCCTAATATGTATGTTTCATCCTCATCACAAGTGAGTAGAACAGAAGTATACCCTGACTCAAAGGCTCTCATCTAGGCCCCAAAACCAACAAAATAACAATGGAAACAAAATCTCAGTAGCAACCCATCCCACCTACAGTTGTACAAGTCCTAAAGACAATCACTGAATGAAACAGGCATTTGAATGAAGCAATTGCCATAGCTAAGGCAATTGCTTAGCTATGTCTCCTTCAACCTGCCATTCATTCATTCATTCATTTTAAGACAGAGTCTTGCTCTATTGCCCAGGCTGGAGTGCAATGGCATGGTCTCGGCTCACTGCAACTTCTACCTCCTAGGTTCAAGCCATTCTCCTGCCTCAGCCCCCCAAGTAGCTGGGATTACAGGCACCTGCCATGACACCTGGCTAATTTTGTATTTTTAGTAGAGACAGGGTTCTCTCACGTAGGCCAGGCTGGTATCGAACTGTTGACCTCATGTGATTCACCCGCCTCGGCCTCCCAAAGTCCTGGGATTACAGGCATGAGCCACTGCGCCCAGCCCACCCTGCCTTTTTACAACTGATTTTTTTTTTCAACTCAATTAATACTATACTCTCTCTTGCCTTATGCCTTCCAGCTGTGGTTCCTGTTCATATGTGATGTTCCTTTCTTCCACTAGCTTTCCTTTAACTATATATTGAATAAATAATTATTAAGCACTTTCTATATGCAAGACATTGGACTAGAAGCTAAGTGGGATGCAAAGCTGAGTAAGACATGATTCTTATTCTGTGAGAGTTTATAGTTTAATAGCTGTCTGATACTCATTCAAATGTTTATTCAACCAGCACTAGGTTATTAAGTGCCAGACAAAGGATTTGGTGTTAGAGACCATGATATGAACGCATTGGGCACCAGGCCCTAGATTATTTATATTCCATTAAGGAGACAGATTTATAAACAAATATGTAGAGTGAAATGTAGAATATTTATAATAAATTCATCACAAATTAGAGAAAGGGAGGGGTGTACAATTCAATCTGAAGGATCAGAAAAAGTCTTCATAGTAAGAGTGATGCTTGAACTATCAGCAGAGTCCATCAGGTAAGATAACGTGAGGCCGACTGTTCCTACCAGAGAGAACCACAGTGTGAACATCATGATTTTCTTGAGAAATGCAGGTGTCTGAAGTGACTTAGAGTTTAGGAAAGAGTTTAGAGGCAAAAGTGGAGAAGGTGGGGGTAGGGGGACATGGAGAGAAAGAGATGAGGCTAAAAATTTAAGTCGGAGTTTAGAACATCCTGATGACTCTTTATATAGGCAACTAGGGGGTTTTAAAAAAGAGAGTATGCTGTCAATTGTCCTTTTTGAGTATAACTCTACCAACTCAATGTACAAGATTCCTGGCAAGGAGAAGGAGGTTGGCCAGAGAGGATGTGAGCTTGGAAGAATCAGGGAACTTGTACATAGTCTCTGCATGGGTCAGACTTTCCTGGGCCTAGTTAGCAAAATGGTCAGCCATGTTAAAGAGACGATATGGAAGCAGAAGGAACAGGAGGGTGAGGCCTGAGGCTCAACTGCCAGAAGTCTTACTGGGGTATTGGAGGCATAGAGAAAATGATGGGGAGGACTTAGTCCCTTGTAAGGAAAGCAACCTAGAATTCTCAGGAGTGCCCATAAGTAGTTAGCAAAACTTCACAAGTAATTTTGATGATGCCCCTTGTTGACAATAGGTGTTTTGGACCATGCTCCCAAAATGAAAATGATATAAGCACACAATAATTGCATTTCTAAAGTCACAGCATTTTACGTGCATGCTGGAAGTTGTTCATCAGTCATCACCATCATCACTTTGTATTACCATTTATTGACCTCACGGAAACAAAGTGGCTTTATAATTTTCTTTTTTTTTTTTTTTTTTTTTTTTTTTTTTTTTTTTTTTTTTTTTTTTTTTTTTTTTTAGTTATAGCCACTAATGAGGTCTGTTTCTCTGGAAAGACTTGATGTAATCAGGCATGACAACATTTTAGGCTAAATATAATCAACTGAGCACTCAGATACTTCAGCGGGTACAAGCACTTAGGAAATTAGTTAGGCAATCCAAGGAAACGTTATAGCCAGAGAAGGGTAGGAAAGACATGATTTATGGATAGTGACTTAAGTAAACTTGCTCATTTTTAACTTGAACATGTGTAAACAAGTTCTGCCTTTTCCTTTTTATGCAGAAAGCATTGTTTTCTCTTCCATCTTCTCACCCTTGACACTTTAGTTGGATTTTGGCTTTTCTAACATTTTGTTTTGCATTTTGTGGCACAAAATTTAAATTGGTGATTACAAAATACAGAGTCTGGAAGAAGTACATTAGCACATAAGCAAATTTTTGCTTCCTCAAGTGGCCAGGCCACCAAACAGCTCTTCTTACCCTAGATTATACCGAACTGAAACCATCATGTGCTGCTGTACTTGGTTAGTTCACCAAGTACTTTAAGAAACATTTTTCCCCAAGACAAAAATCTTCCTTGAGGAAAATATATGTTCATTTATTTTTCTACTTGGGTATTTTATATGGGATATCACACATGCAAATTCTTCTATTCTTTTTTGCATAGTATTCATCCCTAAATTAAGCAAATTATCTGTCAACATTTTTTTTAGTTTTTAGTTTTTTGAGAGTCTCACTTTGTTACCCAAGTTGGAGTCCAGTGGCATAGTTCCAGCCCACTGCAACCTCTGCCTCCTGGGTTGAAGAGATGCTCCTGACTTATCCTCCCAAGTAGCTGGGATTATAGGCACCCACCACCACACCTGGCTAATTTTTTTATTTTTTAGTAGAGATGGGTTTTTACCATGTTGTCTAGGCTGATTTCAAACTTCCAACCTCAAATGATCTGCCCACCTTGGCCTCCCAAAGCACTGGGATTACAGGTGCAAGCCACCGCATCTGGCCAAATTATCTGTCAATATTTAGAAAGTACTGTAGCCACTTCTAAAATTAGCTTTGCTCTGCTTGAGAATAATGTATGTTAATTTAAATTTGTTTCTCATTTCTTCACAAATAAAACTTTGTAGAACATTATATAAACAAAGAATAAATAATTATATTTTTATTGAATAGCAAAATCAGGCACTTTAATGTTCTTGCTATGTGTATAAAGTAATATTTTTAAGGGTATAAACATATTCAAATTCATAGATGTCCACATTCATTCCTCCAGTCTATCAAGTGGCAAGCATTTATTGAAAACCTTTTATGTGCAAAGCACAAAGTCAGGTTTTGTAATAATGATAAAACAAATAGGTATTTTTAAACTTGGTTAGGGATACAGGTGTGCAAAAACCTAAAATTTTAAGTCAAAATGAAAAAAAAAAAAAGACATACAAGAAATGTGCTCTGGGAACTCCAAGGAAGCAAAAATCAATTCCAGTTTCAAGAATCTAGTAAAATATCTCAAATTGCACTGAATGAGGTACATCTTGACAACCAGGCAAGGAGAACCACAAATGGGGAAAAGGCTTCTCAAGCTGTAGGAAAGTGTCAACAAGGGTGGGGAAAGCGAAGATAAAAGGCATGTGGGGATTAACATACAGTCCACTTTGGATGGTGCCCATGTGTGAGATGAGACGGGGAAGGGATATCTGGGCAGGATGAGTAACTTCTCTGAACACATGCTAGCAGGCTTACTCTGTAAACAAAGGGGACAAGCTGAAACAGTGGAAGTTTCTGCAAAGAAAAATCATATAATTCAACCTTTACAAAGCTAACTACACAATATGTGAAGAAGAGGAAAAATGACTACTTGAGCCAGAGCAGAGATAGCAGAAATGGAAAGGAGGTGACCGACACTTTGGAGAATGGAATAAACAAGTCTTCGTGACTGATAAGGTAATTTTTAAAGTACTGAAACCATTCACAAGGTTTATGAAATATAGTAAGTCAAGTATAATGATAGGGAAGTAATAGCATATGTGATTCATAGTGTTGGCTTATTTCATTTTGAAAGTCAACTCTTCCAGAAAGCCCAGGTAGCCCACACTCAGTGACACCTGATCAGAGGAAGCACACAAGACTGAACCCATCTGACATCTTTACTACAAACGCTCTGTTTGCCAAAGAGACATAAATGATTTTTTTAAAGTAACATATTATAAAAGTAAATTACTGAAACGGCACAGATATCTATTCATATTAAACACTGTTCATTTCCATGAAAACAGTTTGTTATAGATTTCTGTTGAGAAAAAAAAAAACTAGAACAGCAACAGCAGAACTTGACAACTCTTGGGGACAATATTAAGGAAAATGTGGACATTGCAATACCAAGTAGTTGGTATTATAAATAATCTATCATAATATTTCTTTCAAAAAAAAAAAACCCTTAGACACTAGGATTAGAGCCTCCATTTTGAAAACCTCCTGGTCACACAAAGGTTTAAGAGCCTATGTCTAGAAAATCAAGTGTAATATGGCAAAAAAGTTAAACTGTTTGGTGGAAATTAAGGTTTTCTAAATATATATTAATACTGTCAGAGGTGTTTGAACCACAGCAACCCCATCTTGAATAGGGGCTGGGTAAAATAAGGCTGAGATCTGCTGGGCTGCATTCCTAAGAGGTTAAGGCATCTAGTCACATAATAAGATAGGAGGTCAGCACAACATACACGTCATAAAGACCTTGCTGATAAAACAGGCTGCCACAAAGAAGCTGACCAAAGCCCACCAAAACTAAGATGGTAATGGGAATGGCCTCGGGTCATCTGCTATACTCCCACCATCGCGCCATCAGTTTACAAATGCCATGGCAACATCAGAACGTTACCCTGTATGTTCTAAAAAGAGGAGGCATGAATAATCCTCCTTTTGTTTAGCATATAGTCAAGAAATAACAATAAGAATGGTTAATCAGAGCCCTGGGGCTGCTCTGCCTATGGAGTCGTCCTTCTTTTATTCCTTTACTTTCTTAATACACTTGCATTCTCTTGAGACGGAGTTTCGCTCTTGTTACCCAGGCTGGAGTGCAATGGCGCGATCTTGGCTCACCGCAACCTCCGCCTCCTGGGTTCAGGCAATTCTCCTGCCTCAGCCTCCTGAGTAGCTGGGATTACAGGCACGCGCCACCATGCCCAGCTAATGTTTTGTAGTTTTAGTAGAGACGGGGTTTCACCGTGTTGACCAGGATGGTCTCGATCTCTTGACCTCATGATCCACCCGCCTCGGCCTCCCAAAGTGCTGGGATTACAGGCTTGAGCCACCGTGCCCGGCATTCTCTTTACTGTATAGACTCGCCCTTAATTCTTTCTTGCAGGAGATCCAAGAACCCTCTCTTGGTGTCTGGGTCCCGATCCATTTCTGGTAACAATACTATTCCTGTCCCTATTACTTTTTCTTCACAACATTCTTTTATTTAAAAAATTTTATTTAAATTCTTTTATTTAAAAGATAATACATTTTACTCTATATCTGTACTTTTTAAGTTGTGATTAAAATTAAAATTTATGGCTGGGTGTGGTGGCTCATGCCTGTAATCCCAGCAATTTGGGAGGCCGAGGCAGGTGGTTCAACTGATGTCAGGAGTTTCAGACTAGCCTGGCCAACATGGCAAAACCCCATCTCTACTAAAAATATAAAAAATTAGCTGGGCGTGGTGTCACATGCCTGTAATCCCAGCTGCTGGGGAGGGTGATACAGGAGAATCACTTGAACCTGGGAGGTGGAGGCTGCAGTGAGTGGAGATCGTGCCACTGCACTCCAGCATGGGCGTCAGAGGGAGACTGCGCCTCAGGAAAAAAAAAAAAAAAAAGAAAAAATATTCATATATCAATATCATTTTAAATATGCTAGAGGAATTGTCTGTTTAAAGACATTCCGAGATAAATATTTTGAAAGTAAAATATCCTTTTTGATTTATTAAACATAAATTATCTTGCTGGTGCCGTGGCTCACACCTGTAATCCCAGCACTTTGCAAGGTTGAGGCAGGCTGATCACCTGAGGTCAGGAGTTCTAGACCAGCCTGGACAACATGGTGAAACCCCATCTCTACTAAAAATACAACAATAAGCCAGGTGTGGTGGTGCATGCCTGTAGTCCCAGCTACTCGGGAGGCTGAGGCAAGGGAATCGCTTGAACTCGGGAGGCATAGGTTGGAGTGAGCTGAGATCGCATCATTGCATGCCAGCCTGGGCAACAGAGCAAGACTCCATTTCAAAAAAAAAGAAAAAAGCCCATAAATTATCACCACCTGGTTTGGCTGGTTTACGATAGGCATTGACAATCACACTATTTTCTTAAACTGGGTTATGTCTCCATTTTATTTCAAGGTCCTGCTTGTCTAATCATAAAATTATGAAGCTCCAAGTAATATCACGGGTCATCTTGACCAGAGACCCAACTTTCTTATAGGATCTGAGGTCCAGAGAAGTGGCATTATTGTCAAAGGTCACAGAGTTAGTTCCAGAAACAGAACAGAAGTTCACGGATCTTTGCTGAAGTGTTTCACAAGGAAGCAAGATGCCATATATGTGACATTCCACTGGCACAGTGATTTAAGTGAAACAAAGAAACTGAAACCATTATAAGACACATCTTAAGCTAAAAAATCAATCGTGTTTTAGGTGGTATATTTTAAACTTTTCCCAAAAAAAAAAAAAAAACTTTCTAAATTTACTAATGTAAATTATCAATTAAAAGAGAAATTCACTAGTAACTTGATATTGATTATGGCTCCTTTCCCCAATGCCTGCAAGAGGCTTTGGATGAAACCACTGGCATAAAAATCAATTGTAATCAACTTTCTAATATCTCTGCTTCCATCATTAATTTGAGAGTGGAGATACCAAGATAAGTCAGATAATAAGGTATGCCTAAAATTGTAGATAATTTAGATGGGTTCAGCAAATAAATTTCTTATTCTGGTGTAGTTCTCAAGTATCCCTCAGTCTTGCTTGCTCGCATTCTAGTGCTTGTTCGTTCTCTTTCTCTCTCTCTCTCTCTCATATTCTTTGCTTATAGCTGGGAAACACGAAAACCTATTAAAACATTAAAGAAAAATGACTGAGTTACTTTCAATTACCTAAAAAATCCACAAATAGTGTGATAGTCCCTTTATAGGAGCACATTTAGACATAAGAGGTTCATAGGAATGCTCAGTTACAGAAGATAGATGCAATAAGAGGGATCTGCAGACAATGAGAAACAATTACATTGATCAAAATGATTATAAAATCACTATTAAGCTAAGGCAGAGAAATGTGTTGGCTTCAACCAGTTATGGCAATTATAATTATATCTCTGGTTCATTACACTCTCTGACATTTGAGATCGCTCTTAATAAAATTAATGTGTCACTTGTTACTTATTTTACATACATAGAGAGAGAGCGTGAAGCTAATTAGCAAGGTAAAAAAAAAAAACCTGACTTTTACAAACTCATGTCACAATTCATATAGCTCAGAATAATGTACTGACATTTTTAATATCTAAGTAGTTATTTTACTTACATGAAATTATGAAGAATGAATTTGCCATGAAGGCAAACTCTGGAATTAAGTATTACTGAAAAGCTGGCAAGTTAAATGGTGACTTCTCCATTACTAAGAAAGCATTGGACTGAAATGGTAGGGCCTGAGGTCAATTCTCAACTCCACTGTTAAATCTGAATGTCACATAGTCAATTCAATTAAGTTTTCTTTTCTTTTCTTTTGCCCAGTCCATCACCTCTCTCCAGCATTTAATTTTCATCTCACCCTGCCTGCTGATTTCTAGCTAAATAGTCTTCTCATTACTTAATTTCCCACATCTTCATTAGGTAACTCAGCATCAGAAAAAGAATCAATACTGGAAATAAAGCATCATGTGGTTAAAGTTTATGCCACTGCTCTGAATTGCTCTACTCAAAGCTCTCACCAATAGGGAACAGAAGAACAGGAAATAATTTTGAATTTTGCATCCTCAGAGAAATATGTCTTTGTGGCAGACCAGTGTTGATATCATCTATTACAATATCATCTCCTAAACTTTATAATTTATTCAGTTAGTAACACACTGACATTGATAGAAAAGATCTCCTCTCTTCAAGCCTACAATAAAGAATTTATGAAAGAACAACATAATATGACTAATGGTCACAAGCATATGCTTAGGAATTAGACATATATGGATTAGGAACTCAACTTTGCCACTTACTAGATGGGTGACTTCAAAAAATTACACTCTCTCTAAACCTCAATTTCCTCACTTGTAAAACAAGACATAACATCACCTCTTTTATAGAATTGCAAGGATTGAATGAGTTAGCCCACATTAACCACCTTAAACATTATCTGACAAAGAGTTAGATTTTGACATTAATCTAAAAAAAATAAATGGCAAATATGCAAAAGTTGCATATTTCTTGGCTTCACTAAAACTTCTTATATTTGAATTCCTTTACTGTCTAATAAAAATATTTGCCAGGGACTATCAGTGATATTAGAGTTTCAGAAAATCAGCTGATGATTCCCTCAGAACGTCTGGAGCATTACTCTTCACAGAATAAATCTGACAAAAAAAAAAAAACTCACAATTTGAACAAGAATGCCTGGTAGCTAATGATCCTGGTTAGAGAGACATTAACACTTAAAGTTGTCATTAAGTTTGCCAATATTATGGTATTGTGGATCAGGACATCAGTCCCTGGGGCAGGCACCTTTTAAATACATCTTATTTTATTACAGGCAATAAATACTTGCCTTCCCACAGCCTGTATTGGCATCTACTGCAATTATCTGTTTCAACATGTCCAACACAAAAGAGATGTCTTAAATATCAGCCCATTGATTTTATTTGCAGATACAAGAGCATGTTAGAATGTTCTTTGGTTCTAAAACTTGGTTATTATAGCAGACTACCTCCTACCTGTCAAATCCCACATGACTGATTGTGCCTTGGCAGAAGTGGGGATTTGGGGTGGAATCTGTAGAAATTGAGTGTGCATTTACAAATACACACTATTCTAACCACTGTTTTATTCCACTCTCTCCACATTGAATTAATCAGCATTCAGCTTCATCACTGTCACCTTGGTTCTATGTTTCTATGGCTCCCCAAATGGACTATAAATTTTTCCAAAGTACAGATACTTCTTCTGTGTTGCTTGTGTGCCACACAGTAAAATGCTGAAGAAGCGGGGATAAGATTAATAGTCACTTCATGCTTTACTTGTGCCAGGCTGGGCATTGTACATTCTTTATTTCATTTACTTATCCAACAATTTGAAATTTTGGTTTTTAAATCATTTCTATGTTACAGATTAGGAAATGAGGTTCCAGAAGTTGAAACAGGTTACCCAAAATAACATTCCAAAAAGGGATAAAAATGAGATTTAAAGACATCTGATTTCTAATTCCATTTTCTTGCTGCTATACTCTGCTGCCTCAAATTCTCATTAATCTATAAATGCAGCTTTCTATGGTAATAAAAGTATTTAGAAAAGTGCAGCCAGTAGCTTAGCCTTGATTCTGCATATTTAAATAGGAATGGGGTGGAAAAACCCAAACAAGCTACTAAAATCCCTTTGAGAAGACAGCTTACTAATCATTTCAGTTCTAGAAAAACTATCTCTAGGAAAAAAATAATCAGAGATGGTATATGTTTGTGACAAAGAATACTCATTTTTAACACTGTTTTGAATAGCACCTTTTTGAAATAAATTTTGGAAAACCAGAGTTAAGTTAAATAAATATAGCATACCTATATAATAGAATACTACACAGACATGGAAGGTTATATTTCCAAAGACTAGTAACAATTACTCATGATATATTAATAGAAAAGTACAGAAAAAATATTGTATAGATCATACAATTATATTCTATATTATATACACACTATTAATATATTACATATTATATCATATATGTGTGTATATATTAATATTATACACAGAGAATATAAATGTGATGCTATACATGGGACAGAAATAAACTCACCTGCTCATAGCTTGATGGAATAGTGATTTTAATTTTTTATTATCCTTTCGTAATCATCAAGCATTTAACAAATGTCACAAGCAGTGTTTTATTTCACTTACATGTATTAACTTATTTAATCCTCAAAGCAAATATAAGAAGTAGAGGCTATTATTATCCCCACTTTACAGATGAGAAAACTGAGGAACAGAGAGATTAGGTAACTTTCCAATGTTTCAGAGATATTGGGTGGTAGAGCTGATCTAACCCCACACCATGTTCTTCAACCCTAAGCAACACTGGCTCTCAAACAGGCTAAGAACTAGATGAAATCTCTTTGAGAGGTATTGTATTTCTTCTCTGACTTGAATAAACTCAAATAGGAGATGTAGACTTCTGCCCACAAATAACAGACTGGAATGAGCACAGCTATTACCACCCTGCCTTGCAGGATACTGTCCTATAAACTGCTTCTAGACTAGCATTCTCTACATACCAGGGCTGTTTTAGAACCCCTCAGGCCCCAAATACTATAAAACAGGCAGACCAAAGTATTGGTGGAACAACAAGGTTAAATAAGGCGTTTCTCTGAAAAAAAATACACCGGTGCAATTCTCACCTTAAGACTTCAATGCCACAGTTCAGAAGTGTTCCCAGGACAAACTTAACTGAAACCCTGGGACTAAGACAAACCTAAATACGATCCAAAAAGGCACTACAGGGTGACTACAATCTTGAATCACAGGATCTCAGGAGCTACAGAGACAGAGTATAATGTTATGGTCTATAAAAACTTTACCCTCCATTTACCTGTCATATGTCTCTTTAACAGCACAACAGGCAGTCTAATATCCCTAGCTAATATAACTTACCAATCAACAACATCACTGGAAAACCTATTTGCTTCAAATTTTCTGACTCAAGAAAAGTGTGCTAAGAGATGAACCAATGTGGACTAAGGTGGAGCCTCCAACTGTTGTGTTCAAACTGTTGATTCCTTTCACCATAGATCATTAGAACAGCACAGGTATCCACCTCAAATGGCCAATTCCAAAAAGGGTCAGGTGCTCTCTCTTGGAATCTAACTTTGCTTTCGCAGATGGTCATTTAATCACTAGGCGTAGCTGGTACTGTAACATGTAAACTTGCAAAGGATATGTGTGCCACCAGTGGATGGAGAAACAGAGAAATAAAAATACAACTTCAAAGTAAGAGGAGAATAAAGATGTAGAGTGAACCACTTGAAAAGGAAAGGGAGAAATTTAAAAGTATCTAAGTTCCTAACTGCAGTACACTGGCTATCACAACTTTCGTGGATGATAAAAATCACACAATCCCACTTATTCCAGTAGAGAAGGAAAGACCAGAGATAGTGCTGAACTTGACACTACCACTTCTAATAGTGACAGTCTAACAACAGTGTTAAGAAATGAATATTTGTGTCCCCCCAAAATTCACGTGTTGAAATCCTAACCCCCAATGTGATGAAATTAGGAGGCAGGGCCTTTGGGAGATGATTAGGTCATGATGATGGTGACCTTATGAATGGGAATAGCACCCTAATAAAAGGAACTCCAGAGAGCCCTCTCACTCTCTGTCGGCCATGTCAAAGTACAGTGAGAAGTTGGCAGCCTGTAGCCTGATGAAAACCTCTCACCAGAACCTGACCATGTTGGCACCCTGATTCCCTGATCACAGGCATCCATCTTAGAACTGTGAGAAATAAATGTTTGATGTTAATAAGCCACCCCATCTCTGGTATTTTGTTATAGTAGCCATAACTGAACCAGGCAAACAATAAGAATTTTCTTTTTCATAAGGCTTTAACTTTTGCAAAAAGTCCATCAACAGTGATGTGCAAGCATATATTTTAAAAGAAGATCTCCAAAAAATTTTGTGCGTGTGTACAAAATTTATTTTTAGCTGATATCTAGAGTATGTAGCTTAGCATATAATCTACAAATAATAAGTTACATATGGTACTTTTTATTACAAACTCCATAGAGGCAACTGATTCCCACAGAAGGCTTTCTTAAGTGTAGATGACAAAACAGTAAGTCAAGCAGATTTGCAGTGTTTGCCAATTTCCATGGTGTAAATATTCCCACTATGTCTGATTTCAAGCTGCCAAGGTGGCATACATGAATTGGGAAGAGAACAGTAGCACACCACTGCAGAATATTTTCAACACGCAGGTTAAAAAATAGAGACTAGATGATTATTAAAAAAACACAGATGACAGTAAAATGTAGTAAAACAATTAGGGTGTTAGAACCTTTGAGCATTTCTTAATTTTTAATATAATTTAATTTTAAGTTTATATAATTCAATTTGTAATAGTCACCTTAACAACTGGCTTACAGATTTTTTGGTGCTCAAACTCATTTAAGGCAGCTTCAGCACACCATCAAATAGTATCTTCCTAACACCCCAGTGGGGTAGGTGTTGCTAACTCAGATCAAGGAACTATTGTCAGAGTCATTTAATCACCAAACCAGCAAATTAAATAATTTAGTGTGTATAACCAGCACATGGTGGACTTGTTAAAAGCTCAGATTCCTGAGTTCCATCCCTAGAGATTCTGACTCACTAGATCTGCTATGGGACCTAGGAGTGATATTTTAACAGGAGAAATCCCTCTCCCCACATTAGACAATTTGGCTATAGAACTATAGCATCAAATATTTACTAACTACATATTCTGTGCCAAGCTCGGGATATAGTACATGAACATGAAAGAGACAAAACTTGTCCTTAAGGAAAGTAGAAAGGCCAAGAGTTGTAATATACCTATGACACTGGCACACCCCAGTACTTTGGGACTAATCCAGCTTGGGAGATGGGTTGTGAAAGAAGATGATGTTTTACCTGAGTCTTGAAAAAAGACCACGGCCTAATCCAGAAAACAAGGGGAAGAGAGGAAGGGATGCTCAGGGCAAAGAGCAGCACCTGTGTAGCCATATAAGCATGAGGAATTTGGTTGACTAGGAGGAACACTCACGCTTTGGGGACTGTACCTTTTATGAGTATTTCTTAGCTGTATATATCTGGCATGCATTTTGGCCAGATGGTAAGCACCTCTATCGGACAATGTTTAGTTGCTGGGTTCATGCAAGGAGTGATGGGAGATGAGGCAATATACTTAACGCCAGGTCAGGAAGGGCTTTTTAGAATGCCTAGCACAAAGTAGGCACTCAATCAAGTTCCACTTCAGTCTTCCTTCCACTTGAAAGCTTAAAGTCAGTATTGGTTCAGGGTGGTGGCTCAGGCCTGTAATCCCAGCACTTTGGGAAGCCAAGGTGGGTGGATCACTTGAATTTAGGAGTTCTAGACCAGCTGGCCAACATGGTGAAATGCCCTCTCTACTAAAAACACAAAAATTAACTGGGCATGGTGGTGGGCGCCTGTAATCTTAGCTACTTGGGAAGCTAAGGCAGGAGAATAGTTTGAACCTGGGAGATGGAGGTTATAGTGAGCAGAGATCACACCACTGCCTTCCAGCCTGGCTCACAGAGTGAGAATCTATCTCAAATAAATACATAGTATTATCATCACTGTAGGATTATTTCTGTGAGAGGATGTACACTTGATAGCTAACATACAAAGTCTAGAAATACACAATATTCTCACTGCTTTTATAATTGATAAGCTGACTTCTCAATCAGAGAAAACAACAAAAATCACTGAAATAGTACAACAAACCAAGGAACCAAGGAAAACAGGTGATTACTACATATTATTTTTCCCAGTGAGTTTACCTCATTCTATAGTAATAAGCTTTAAGAATAAAATGGAAATATTACCTTAGTTTATCTCTCAAGGTTGTATCATTTCAGCTATAGGCATGTTTAGTTAATTAAGTAAGCTAATTAATTTAAAAATCTACAAATTTATACAATAAAGGAAAATGAATACAAGAAGAGCTAGACAATGGGTAGAAGAGGAAGTCAAATAGCAGGAGCTTGCCTCTACATAAATACATCTAGAAAAGGGTACCTCTCACCACCCTAACACACCAAATTTATAGCCACTACAAAACTTCCATGTACACTGTCCCTTCTTTAATCCAAACCATGCCTATCCATCTTGTCTCTGCCCAAGCCCCATCTCCCCCTTTGTAATATATTCCAAGTACTCTGTTCCACAATGATCCTTTCCCTTCTCGTGTATGAGCCTCATCTTTGAATTTAGACCTATGTTACCGTGTCTTATGTAATGTTTATCTCCCAATCAGATTTTACATTTTCAGAGAAAAAGAACTTCTTTCACATTTCTCATGGACCATAGCAAAAACATAGACATATAAAAGACACCCTGATACTTGGTGAGTGAACAGACTAAATGATTTCCATCAATTAAATTCAAGCTTCAATTGTTGATCTTTTTCACCTTCCCCAAAATGAAGGTAAAAACTTTGTCATTAAGCTTTTAATGATAGGGGACAGTGAAAGGAGGTGAAAGAAGGGGAAGGGAAAGGGAGAAAGGGAGAAAAGAGAGGAAAGAGAGAGAGAGAAAGAAAGAGAGAGGAAGAAAGGAGAGAGAGGAAGGGAAAGGAAAGGAAGATTTTGTTCAAATCTGAGCTGCTTTTAAGTGTTAGCAAATCCTCAGAAGTCTCTGGTATACTAAGGAAAGGGAATTCCTTACTCTGCCTGCCCATAGTAAGACTCAGAGGCCTACAGCTGTGCCTTGTTGCTAAGTGAAATCCCCATTAACTTTCGAGAAAACATGTTCTTTATTCACATCAAAGAGGTTAGAGAAAGAAGGAACAGGTTTCTCAATGCTGGTTCTATCCTTATGTTCTTTTACCAACTTACTGAAGTTCAAAAGAGAAGGACTATTTACAGAATTCCATACCTGGATCATATATAACACATTTATTCAACAATGTTATATATATTCAACAATAATGATAGCTAACATTTTTAAAAACATGTTTTTGTTTCAGGCATTGTGTACTTTCACACATTACCTTGATAACATTCTATATAAGGTAAATACCATAATTATTCTCATTTTTGGAGATGAGGATTCTTAGACTAAATAAGAACTTACTCCAAGGTAGCAAGAACAAGTCACAAAGCCACAATTTGCACTTAAGTCTCTGACGCCAAAGCCTAAACTACACCACCTATTGTCAAGAGATCCAAGTCTCAACAATACTCAAATGTTTTTATTTTTGAACTTTAATTTAAAAATAAAATTAACCCACCTTTTCAGGAACTATAAACCTACTCCAAAGGCACTAACTTGGGTATTTAATTATTTTTCTGTTTGCCCGAAAGATGCTTTTTACATCAAACTTCTCATAAATAGTAAGCTGAGTCAGGAGCAGCTCAATTGAAGAATAGACTAAGTACCAGTGGCCCTGGCAGAAATGCTTTACACTAAGTATTTGGGTTCTCTTTCAGGACTTTTTTTTTTTTTCCTATTAGAAATCTTAAAAATTAAAAGCAAAATGTCAAAGCAATGTTATGAAAAAAAGCTGGAACAAGGGATTTCCAGGTTTGGAGGCAGCAAGCTGAAACAAATTGCCTTAAGCCAATTGACTTCAGTATGCCCAGCACACTCACAGAAAACACGCATCGAAGAAGGGGCTGCATTAAATGTGGGCCCTACTAGCAGAATGACCAGTCAAGGTATAATTTCCCCTAAAAAGCTCATGGGAATATTCAGATTTGATTTACAATATTCTTTTCTATTCATTCCAAGTAGAGGCCACATGTCATTCAGACTTTGCAGACTGTTGAGGAGAGGATAAGAACTCTAGTAAAGCTGTTATTGGACTTTTGGCTATCCATTATCTGTATATATCAATAACTTCCTTCTAACATCCAAAGCCAGCTTCAGAGAAAAGAAAATGGCATAGGAATTGTCTAAAGAGTTTTCCAAACAGCTTCACCTGTTCCACTGACAGAACAATCTCAAGCAGCACTTAAAGCCGTGAGGGCAATAAGGCAAGGGCTTAATGTTACCTATCAATATCAGCATGATTATTTCCATAGTCCAAGATCAGTCTTGAGAGGCAGCAATCAGGTGATACAGTTTTAATGGTAGATAAAGGCTGTCCCCTACCCTCAAAGAATACTTCTACCAGGGTTGCTGGTGCTCAAATTTCCACCCCCAGAAAAGAATTCCTTTTGCTTTAGGCTCAGTTTGTGAAAATACAAAGTCAAGATTAATGGAATTTTAAATTTATTTACATCAAGATTACCCAAATTTATTAGATTTCTTCAAGCCAAGTTTGTTAAGGGATGATTTGAGGGCATAAAAACCACCTTAGGGCAATGGATAAATAAGGAGAGAATGTTCCAGTGAGACAGACCCAATTATGCAAACAGGAGTGGGCTGCAGGTTACGACTATTAATTCACAAATTAGTGACCAGTTAGCACCGTCCACTCACGTCCTTCTCAAAATCGTAGACGATTTTGAGCAGGTGATGCTGCTTTATTTTGAGCAGGTGATGCTGCTATAACCTAAAGAACGTCACGACGAGTTTGCAATTTACAGTCTCTCGACAGGGTTGGGAGTCAGTTTTTTTTTTTTTTTTTTTTTTTTTTTTTTTCCATGAGATGGAGTCTTGCTCTGTCACCCAGGCTGCAGTGCAGTGATATGACCTCGCTTCACTGCAACCTCCGCCTCCCGGCTTCGAGCGATTCTCCTGTCTCAGCCTCCTGAGTAGCTGGTACTACAGGCGCATACCACCACGCCCAACTAATTTTTGTATTTTTAGTAGAGACATGGTTTCACCATATTGGTCAGGCTGGTCTCGAACTCCTGACCTCGTAATCCGCCCTCCCAGCCTCCCAAAGTTCTAGCATTACAGGCGTAAGCCACCGCGCCAGGCCCGGCAGACAGTCAGTTCTTAACAAGCACTCAAATATGCTAGGGCCTGGGAAAAAAAAAATGACTTCTCAGATCTTAGGTAAGGCATAGACTCGTCTGCAAGGAGGGCCGACACCTCTACCTACCAAGCAAAAGGCAAAAAGCCCGGAAGGGTGGAGCAGAAGCAAGCTGGAGGGCTCCAGGAAGTGTGTGGGGAGGAAGCTGCCGAGGTTGGAGCCAACCCCGGCAGCAGCGGGTTTGCACACGCCTAGCAGACGGAGTCCCAGGCCGAGGCGTGCAGCGGTCACGAGCGCTTTCGGCAGCGCTGTCCCCTTCGATTCCGGTCGTCACCCAACCGTCCAGCCCCAGTTTGGGACGGAAACCGGGCTTGTAAAGTGGGCGGCGGCCAGTGCTCCCGCAGCTGAGTCACAGCCCAGCCAACTTTTACAGCGTTGCCCAGAAAGAAAATAAAAAGTCTCAGTCCCGGGGCCCACCACGCGCTTCTAATTCCCGCTCCCCTCTCAGTGTCACCTGACCCGGGGCAACTCCAGCCCCACTGCTGAGATGTTTCCCACTCATGGTGCAACTTCTCGCTCGCGCAAAGCCTCGTGGTACCCCGAGCGCTCTCCAAGTGCTACCAACCCCGCAGATGGGAAGGCAGGAGGGAGGGGAAGGGCTGCGTCCTCACCTGCAGGACACGGACACCTCCACCCGCGTGGCCGGGATGGCGGCGCTCAGCTGGTTCAAGTCCCCGATGCCCGCAGTGCTGGTGTAGCGGCTGTCCATATCGGGAGGAGGCGCCTTGGACTTGTCCAGCGCCCACCACCGGAGCTCGGGCGGACTGAGAGCTAGCTCCCTCAGTCAGGCGGGGAGGGGGTTGAGGGTGGAAGCAGAGGAAGGAGGCGGAGGCAGCGCGCGGGATGGCGGAGGGAAGAGAGGAGGCGGACCTCCGCGCAGAGCCGCGAGGGAACCGCTAGCCAGTCCTGGGTGAAACTGACGCTGCCGGAGAAGTGGCGCTCGGGGCTCCCGGCTTCCCCGCCCCCTCCCGGCAGGCAGCAGCCGGGGCGGGGGACACACTCCGTGATCCCCTCCTGGCTGGGGGGTGTCAGGCTTGGAGGACCCAGCAGGCAGCCGGGCGGAGTAGGTGGCACCAGAACACGCAGACCCCTACCGTCCAGGAGGGCAAGCCCTGGCGGCTCTGCGTTCTTTTAGGTTCTGTCTCCACCTCTGCACACGCACACTCGCCTGCTGGGCCGCGACAGCTTCCTCCTGTCAATCAGGTGTGGACAGGAAGGTCTCGAAGTTTCCCCGCCTGAGTTGGAAGCTGGAGGTGGGGGCGCCTCTGTCGGTTCCTAACTGCCCGGTTATAAGGCACCTCTCCCCTCCACTGGTTCTCATCTCACCCTCGGAGCTCTGGAGGGTCCCTCCTTATTGTGCCCTCCGGCAAATGAGTCTGGTCCCAGCTTCTGGACTGCCCACCGTCGGCCACTTGAGTATTGGGAACAGTGGGGCATTGTGACGCTCTCCAACCTGGGAACGCGGTGGTGAAGCGGTCGATCAATATATGGGACAAGTGGGGGCGGGGTGGACTCTAAGGTGGAAAAAACAATACTACTTGGGATTTAAGGGAGCAATCTGGATTCTGTCTCATCTCCGTTCTTTGGAGCTCAGAGGTCTAGCGCTGACAATCCTCCTACAGTCAGGGCTCTTCTGGATCCCTCGTTTCCAAAGGCATGAAAGTTCTGCCTTGAAAACGGGGGGCAGGGGATGTCACAACCATCTAACGCAGTTCCTTCACCCGACTTCCTCCCGCAAGACCTGGGACCTGACGGATAAAAGCGTAGAGAAGCCGGAGTGAGCGCAGCGTTTGGGAAACTACATTCCAGGGCAGCAAGACTGGTGCCAAGATGCAGTCGCATCAAAAGCAACAGCAGGTAGCCGCAGCGCCCCTCCGGTGCAGAGACGTTTGTTCCCCGCGCCTTACCTCCGGCCTCACCCGAGCGCCTTTGGGTCCCGGGCGCTCGCCACCAGACGGCGACAGAGAGCAGGACGCGGCGCAGCTGGAAGGCGCAGGGTGGAGAGGGGGCGGGTGTCCGCCCGATTTAACGCTCCCAGCACAGAGTTTCCAGCTGGTTGGGCTAACTCAGGGAGGAACAGGTTTTGTGGTGGAGGACATGCCTTGCGCTGTAACATTTTAATCCACTCGCAGCCACCTGCCTAGAGAATCTATAGAGGCGGGTGAGAATGTGTAGGTGCAGTCTGGCCCTTCCCCTGCCGAGTGCACTTCCCGTTTCTTCTTGGCTTCCTTTCCTGATTTCCCCACCCACCGACTCTTGCTTTATTTTCCTTCCTCTTGTCCTGTTACAAATTAAACTGTAGTTTACTGCGATTTGGAAATGTCCTAAAACTCCACGCATTTCTGTTATGCTGCTCAAAATTAATTTGGCAAAGAGATCTAGATTTTTTTAAAGCCCACCAAAATTTTACTTTACAGAACACTACTGAAGAAATGAAAGTTGAGAACTTTAGTAGTCAACATGTGGGATACTTACTTCTAATTTTTTTCCGCTTTAGTGCGGTATAACTGATATGTAATAAACTGCACATAATTCAAGTGCATCCATCATTCGATAAATGTCAACACATGTATCTCCCTGTGAAGCTATCACCAAAATCAAAATAATGAATCATTCCATCACCCCAACAGTTTTCTTATGTGGTAATCAACACCTCCTTTCATCACTGAAATGACCTTCTAGGCGGCCACTGAATCTTTTAGTCACTATAGATTAGTTTGTATTTTAAAAAATTATGTGTCTGGAATCATACAGCAGGTAGTATTTTTGGTCTGGCTTCTTCCGCTAAGCAAAATTCTTCTCTATGTTATCGATGGTATCAATAGTTCATTTTTTTTTTTTAACTGAATAGTATTTTGTTGTATATATGTGCTATAAATTGTTGTCCACTTACCTATTGATGGACAATTTGGTTCTTCCAACTTTGGGCAATTACAAATAAAGCTGATATGAACATATATGTACAACTCTTTCTGTGAACATATGTTTTCACTACTTGTGTGTATGTACCCAGGAGTTTCCATAGCCAGATCATATGGAATGTGTATGTTTAGCTTTTTAAGAAACTATTAAAGTTTTTCCCAAAATAGTTTTAATACTTTTCTTTTTCACAACAGTATGTAAGAGATCGGGTTGCACACATACTTGTCAACATTTGTAGTAATATTTCATGTGGCTTAATGAATAATGATGTTGAAAGTATTTTCATATCTTTTTCCTGTGTGTATGCGTATCTTGTTTGATGAAGTGTCTTCATATATTTTACTTATTTTTTATTAGCTTATTGGTTTTCTTATTTCTGAGTTTTGAGAATTCATTTGCTATTCTGTATTAAGATCTTTATCACGAGACCTTTATCACAAAATATTTTCCGACAGTCTGTGGTTTGTGTTTTCATTCTCTTAACTATCAAACAGCAGAAGTTTCTAATTTTGATGAATCTAGTTCTTCAGCTTTATCTATTATAAATCATAATACTGATGTCAAAACTAAGAAATATTTGTCTAATGTGAGATCATGAAAATTATCTTCTCTATTTTCCTCCAGAAATTTCATAGTTTCAGGTATTACATTTATCTGTATAATTTATTTTGGTTTTTCTAATCCAAGTTATCCTTTTTACACAGTGTCATCAAATTTTTCCAGCACCATTTGTTGAAAATACTAATCTTTTTCATTGAAAATGTTTGCATCCTTTGCCAAAAATTAATTTAACATATATGTATGGGTCCATTTTTAGACTCTATCCTATTCCATTAAACTATTTCTCTTTCTTTAAACCAATGCCACTGAGTCTTGATTACTGAAGCTTTAAAAATAACTCTTAAAGTCAGATAGTATAACTTTTCTAACTTTGATCCTCTTCAAAAAATTTTTTTTCATTTTAATCCTTCTCATTTTCATATAAATTTTAGAATAAGCTAGACAAGATCCAAAAAATGTCTTGTTGAGATTTTCAGTGGAGTTGCATTGATTCTATCGACCAATTAGAGAATAACTGACATCTGATACAAATTAATCTTCTGATCTATGAACATTCTGTATCTTTCCATTTATTTAGGTCTTCCTTAATACTGGTCAGCAATGGACTGTTGTGCTTAAGGAGAGAGAGACTTGGAAAAATACAAACAGAGAGGAAGGCCATGTGAAGACAGGGGCAGAGATTGAAGTTGTGCCACCGAAAGCAAAGAATATCAAGTATTGTCAGTAATCACAGGAAGCTGGAAGAGGCCAGGAAAGATTTTTCTTAGAGACCTTGGAAAGAGCTTGACCCTAGAACACCTTGATTTCAGATTTCTGGCCCCCAACAATGTGAAAGAATAAATTTCTATTGTTTTAAGCAATTCAGTTTGCAGTAATTTGTTACAGCCCTAGGAAAAGTAATACATATCGATAACATTTATTATTTCCATTTTGCTGACTCTTTCAAGTTCAGTGCTTATAAATTTGTCATAGTGAAGAAAGCTTTAAAGGATAAAACTTTGAAAGTATACTCAAATTCTATTAATATAGTTAGCACAATACAGAAAGGAATGTAATTTTTTAAAAAATTAATATAAATTATGACACATCTAACTTTTATTTTGGAGATTTTATAATGAAAAGTTTATATTTATTAAAATTAATTTAATAGTATAAAGCTCTTATAATATGGTAAAAATCAAAGATAAGTTACATTTACTATAATATAAAAATCCATCACTCACTGAATCAGTGATTTAGCAAACATTAATTGAATATCTGCTATGCACTAGGCAGTGTACTAGATCTAAGAGCTAAAGCTCCTTCTTGCACTTATCTACCAAGTAGAAGTTAGAAAGGAGGTACATTATTGGGTAAAGATTATACTGACTGAATCACTGAGCTCTGTCTTTTAATAGTTTCAACTTTTATTTTAGATCTCTGGGGTACATGCGCAGGTTTACTAAATAGATAGATTGTGTAATGCTGAGGTTTGGGATGCAAATCATCCTGTCACCGAGATAGTGAGCATAATTCCCAAAAGTTAGTTTTTCAACCTTTGACTCCATCCTTCCCATTCCCCTCTCTTAGTCCACCGTGTCTGTTGTTGCCATCTTTATGTCCATGAGCACCCAATGTTTAGTTCTCACATATAAGAAAGAATGTGCAGTATTTGGTTTTCTATTCCTGCATTAATTTTCTTAGAAAAATAGCTTCCATCTGCATCTGTGTTACAAAGAACATGATTTTGTTCTTTTTTATGGCTGCATAGTATTTCAATGGTGTATATGTGCTACATTTTCCTTATCCTATCCACTGTTGATGGGCTCCTACATTAATTCCATATCTTGGTTCTTGTGAATCATGGAGTTCTCTTCATTTCTGAGATTTTATTAATTCACAAGATTAGAGAAGACTTTAGTTTGTAAATTAAATGATTATTAACCATTATTTTCCGAAGGACTTATTTACAAAATCGCTTGGTTAAGGAGAGGCTAATGAGAAAAACACATGAAGAGAAAGGCCAAACAAGGGGAAAACAACACTGTTGAGGCTCCAATGAGAGCAACAAAACAGAAGGAAGGGAACATACTTTTTGAAGAATGTGCCTGAAAATGTGTATGCCTATAATATAAGGATAAAATGCATTTACCTTACCTGGCAAGTGATGTATCAGCTCACACAGAAATCGAAAACAAATTGGACTGAGCATTTCTTCTGGGTATAGCTTCATCAGTGGAACTTCTGCTCTATTGGATCCATCAACTATGCCTGCCAAAGGTAAGTCAGAAATACCAGCATTGCCGTATGCTCACTTTTACAATACCCTCAGGAAACTGAAGAAAATACACAGCTCTCTAACCTTTGTGGATAGCTTTATATTTACTTTAACTACTTGGCCTGCTCTATGAAGACACAGCTTAAAATAAAATAAACTTATATCACAGCAAAAGTGGGCTAGTTGTTCGATTGTGGGAGTGGCAGATGAGGGAAGATAATGTGATGAGTGGCCAAAACATGTTATCTGAGTACCTGCCTTCTCTCTAGATCAGATAACCACTTGATTTTAAACCATACAGCGTGGATCAAGTCTGTAAACAATTCAATCATTTCAGACATTAAAATTGTCAATATCACTAACACTTTTTGCTTGAAGTTACCTTTGTGACTGAGTAAGATCAATGTCTCACCAACCTCATAAATTACCACTTTTCCAATAGCTAAGGCAGTCAGGAGACTAACACTTTTAAAATGAACTTTCAAATACTACAAATAATAACAAAGTTATGATCTGTCATGAAGAAGTATCTAGGGACATTAAATTCAGTATTTAAATCAAGAAACACTTTTCTAAGGGATCATGTATGATTATTTAGGTAAACCTAGTCTCAAGTAAATGTTTCCAAAGTAAATTTTGCACTTAAGAGAGCACATAGAAGGGAAAACCTTTCAAATTTCAGAATTTCACACTTTGTATTTAAGCATTTAAAATAATTTATTTCACGTGATGTTTTGAAGGTCTTGGGTTGGTTTGGATATTTGTTTTTCATTATCACAGAGTCAACTGGCTCCACTCACTGGCTATTTAGTAAAGGGAGGCCATAAACTTGCAGGAGTAGGGGGCGGGGGAGTGTAGATCAGAAAGGCGACCAAACTGAGGCTAGTTATTTTACTACAACTGAATCTTTCATTATTTTTAATGATAATACTTCAGCTACCTTTTGTTGTATAACTAGCCCTTCTACATTTAGTCATGCAAAACAATGTGATTTTATTCTTTTTTTATTATTATTCTTTTTGTCGAAAATTATGGCAGGGCTTGGCCAGACAGCCCTGCTCCATGTAGCATCAGTTTGGGTCATACACATGGCTGCATTCAGCTAAAGGCTGGTTGTACTGGAAAATCCAAGAAGGCTTCATTCCTGTATCTGGCAGCTCAGTGCCTTTCCCCCATGTATCTGCTCTGTGGTTTCTCCTCCTTCACGAGTCTCTCCTGAGCTCCACAGTATGCTGGCTGGCTTTGCCAGAGCCAAAGTGCAAGCTGCCAGGCCTCTGAAAGCCTCCGCCCAGAACTGGCACAGTGTCACCCCCACTGATTTCTAATTGTCAAAGCAAGTCTCAAGGCCAGTGTAAGGCATTGGAGGAAGAGGGGAGGCTGACTTGACTTACAGGGTAGAGAAGCATGCACGTACTATGAGGGAAGGAATTGATGGCAGGCATCCTTAGGGACTACCTACTTAAAATAGTCAATAGAGGCTAAAATACCATGTATCCCTCATTTAAAAAAAAAAAAAACTGATATATTTTTCCACCAGTTTAAGACTTTATCTGTTTGAAAAAAACAAATATATTTAAGGAACCAGAAATATCATAGCATACATTGTAATGAGTAGGCTCATAGTAGTGAGCAAGTATTTGTCTTTAAGAATTGCTGTGTCATGCCAATTATAGGCTGAACAGTGGAGGTTGAGGAAGAAATATAGAAGACATGAAGGATATCTTCCCTGCTTCCAAGCATCTTGGAGTTTAGTATGAGACCCAGCTTCAATTCATTATACCAATGAAGAATATAAAAGACCAAGAAATAAGCAATGATTTGTCATGAGATAATGTGATATAGACTAATGTGATTGATGCTCAAAGGAAAGACATATTAACGAGAAACACATGCTATTAAAAGTTTCCTGGAAAAAATGGGACTTGACACTTTCCAAAGGTAAAGAAAGACAACTGACCAATATTAGAAAAGGGTGACAATATAAGTAAATATAGATGTAAAACTAAGTACTGCATATGTTTACACAATAGAAAGAAAACCAAACTCACCAAAGAAGCATACAAATTTCAATAGACAGCACAAAGTTATCTTAAAAGATCTTGTAATTAAAGTGAGGTATGTAAAAGTTTCAGCAATCTAAAATTACACAATTCTGAACTGTAGTAGAATATCCAGTAGTCATAAATGTCTATTTAAATTAATTACTATTTAATAAAATTTAAAATGCAGTTCTTCAGTTGCATGATTAGGTGGGTGGTGCAAAAACAATTATTATTTTTTAAAATTATTTTTGCACCACCAACCTAATACATTTCAAGTGCTCAATATCCACATGTGGCTATGGGCTACCATATTGAATAGTGCAGATGATAGAACATTTCCATTACTCTCCAAAGTTCTTTCTTCTTTGTTTTTGGACACAGAGCTGGAGTGCAGCGGTGTGATCTCAGTTCACTGCAACCTCCACCTCCCAGTTCAAGCAATTCTCCTGCCTCAGCCTCCCAAGTAGCTGGGATTACAGGTTCCCACCACCATGTCTGGCTAATTTTTGTATTTTAGAAGAGACAGGGTTTCATCATGTTGGCCAGGTTGGTTTTGAACTCCTGGCCTCTGGTGATCCACCAGCCTCCGCCTCCCAAAGTGCTGGGTACAGGCATGGGCCACGGTGCCTGGCTTACTCTCTAAAGTTCTGTTGGACAGTGCTGACAACCTATTCTACTTCCTAAATATTTCTGAAATCTCTTCAACTTTCACATTCTATCTGCCACTCCATTCATGGTAGACATCGGTTCAGTGTAGTGTCATCTTTCACCTGGTTAATGCAACACCCTCCTACCTTGTCTCCCTGTTTCCAGTCCCCTCCTCCAATCTGTTTCTCATTCCGTGGCTAGAATGCACTTAGTACACTTTAATCTGATCTTGTCAAAATCCTTCCTAAATCATTTATACCATTCTCTTTGCCTGTAATACTCCTCTCTGCCGTCTCCTTTAGTTAACACGTATGTATTTGGCTCCAAATCAGATGTCACTTCCTCAACAAAGCCTTTTCAGATACTTCTGAACCTCAGTATTCTTATCTGTTAAATGATACCATTATGTGATACACAGTTATTGGAAATTAGAGAAAATGTATGTCACACATTTAACACTTAAAATGAGAGGAGTAATGTTGATTACAGTGATGACCATAATTTGGTGGTGATGGTTTAAACCCTCTGGCTCTATTTCCTTATGTAAGCTTCCAGAGGAGCATTCCAAGTGTCACCTATCTCCCACGTAATAATTAAAAATTACTCGTGTGGCTTATATGACTAAGAGGCATCTACATTCACTACAGTTCAGCCACACAGCCTTCCCTGAACTATTCTAATTTACTTTGCCCCTTTCCTTCTCAAAGCTTTTAAACCGTACTTCTTTTTAATTCTGTCTTACTTGGCCAACTCCTATTCAGTCCTCATGGCATATCTAAAATGTCATTTCCTCATAAAAGTGTTCAATAAATACTCTCGTTTGCATTGATTTTTAAATAATGAATCTAGCAGGACAATTTAATGTATAGAGAAGAGACATATATGAAATTTGAGGATGCTTTTATCAAAGAAAATGGCAGTATATTTCTTCTAGAGTTGTAGACATTTATTTGATACACAGCTAACATTGGGAGACTTCCTAGAATAAAGCCTATACTCCTTGGAATCCAGATGTCTTTTAAAAGGGCCTGTCCATAAGAATTTTACAAGGACATTTTTTCCTGGTTATTAAGCACAGAACAAGACTTATTTTTTATAAATGTTTTCAGACTCTAAATTTATCAAAAATATTTTCCAAGTAGCTTTTCACTAAATCTGCTAATTTAGAGAGTTTGATTCTTCAGGGCTGCCAAAAGAAATCCATTTGTAAGAATGAATCAGAAAGGGCAGGCCTAAAGACTTCTGGAACTTATCAAAAGAATACAAGAAAAGTTACATTCTTGTAAAAGGAGTATGAAGTCTAAAATATTTGGTTCCTACAGAAACCTTTCTAAATGCTCAAAATAAATGATAACTTTTAAACTATCATAATTAGAATAAGCATTGTTTGACAGTTTGCTTAATACCTATTTCCTCTGCTAGACTTTGAGCCTCAAGGGGTCCATCTGTCTTACTCACTGATTGTCCCATGGACTCAGGGTACACCGATGTGAGTGAGGTGCTTTTTGGCCAAGGACCATTGAAAGTACCTAAATTCACTTGGATTAGTTGAGTTCAGCGAGAGCTGAGCACTAAGATGGAATGTCCAACAGGCATTTGGGGTTGGTGAGGGCACAAGATTGTTGATATTGGAATCAGTAGCTTAGAATTAGCAGTTGATGCTAAGCATTTTGGTTAGTACTCCAGGAAAGAAAGGAAAAGAATAAAAATAAGGATCAACTCAAGCGAGTATCTGGCCTTGGGAGAGAAAGACAAAAAAAAGGTCCCACCAAGGAAACAAGTTGGGAAAAAGCACGTGGACAAATAGGAAAAGAAAAACAAACAAAAAAACCGCATCAAGGCATTAAATAAAAAGAAGAAGCTATGACGAGGAAAGATGCCAATGGGATCATTGCGATCATTGCGGTAGAAGCTGCCAAGGCCATATTCCTGCCTTGTTTCTGTTGTCCCTGTGGGTTGCCTCACTCTTTTTCTTGGGCTGTTACCAATGTTACAGAATCCTCTAAAGATTTTCTGTTATTATCCCAGGACTGTCTTTCAGATTCTTCTGCCAAAATGTCCTAGAAGCCCACCTGTAGCTCCCACTGTGCTGTCTTGAGAATAAAGCCCACCCTACTTCAGACGCCATGGATGCAGAAAATGGCTGTTAAGTAAGCAATTGCATTGCTGAGGACCTCACACAGGAACAACCCGCTCTGACTTATTATGGCCAGATGTATGAGGAACTAATGCCTCATTTCCAAACCTGATTTAGATCACTGCTAGAGCAGGGCAGATAAGCATTAATTAGTATGCGGTCACAGTCTGCTCTGGTTTCTTTCCTGCTTGGACAATTAGAATGTGCAACCATGCAAAAAAGTAAAACTTCTCCTGTTGGAAACTAGGGAAATAGAGACAGAGAGAAAAAAGAATATAAACCTTGGGTGTTTAGTAACTTGTTATATTTGATATTCTTATGCACTAACCTAGCCTTTTGTGTATATTTGAAAATAATTATTTTAAGAAGAAAATGTTAAAATACTACAGGACCTTTAAGAGATTCAGGCAAAACTTGTAATTCACAAAACTGTTTTTCATATTTATGTTAATTTCTGTTAAATTTACCGTGATTTTGTCTTTCAATAAAGATGTAATATTCTTTATCGAAAGTTCAAATAATTGAATTGTTGTTTCACAAATGAGTTCCTTAGAACATTGTAAGGTTTGGCTGGACGTGGAGGCTCTCACCTGTAATTCCAGCACTTTGGGAGGTCGAGGCAGGCAGATCACTTGAAATCAGAAGTTCGAGACCAGCCCAGCCAACATGGTAAAACCTCATCTCTACTAAAAATACAAAAATTAGCCGGACATGGTCGTGGGTGCCTGTAATCCTCACTATTTGGAAGGCTGAGGCAAAAATGTCTGATACATAAAAGAACAAACTGATGTACTGAACTTAATCAAAATTAAAAAGTTTTATTATTTGAAAGACATTCTTAAGAGAGTAAAGACAAATCACATAAGAGAAAATATGTTGTAAAACATACATCTGATCAATGATGAAAATATATAAAGAACTCAAAATTAAATAACAAACATAACCCAATTTGAAAAATTGAAAAAAAAACATTTGAATACATGCTTCACCAAAGAATATATACAGGCAGCAAATAAATACTTCAAAAAATGGTCAATATCACTAACAGTTAGAAAAGTACAAATTCAAATCACAATGAGATACTAGAGCACACATATTATGATGTTTAAAATAAAAACAATTGAGCATACAAAGTATTGGTGAGGATATGGAATAACTGGAACTTTGTATACTGCTGGTGGAAATGTAAAATGATACAGCTACTTTGGAAAACAGTTTGGAAGTTTGGACATTTGTAAAAAGTTAAACATACACTGATCATATGATGTGTGAGTTGAACATATACTCATCATATGTCATATGATGTAGCCATTCAACCACGAGGTATTTACCCAAGTAAAACATATATTCATACAAAGATATACACATGAATGTGCATAGCAGCTTTATTTGCAATAGTGAAAAAGCAAAACAGTGGGGAGTGACGGCTATAATCATAATCTTGATTGCGGTGGTGCTTTCATGGTTAAATACATATGGCATAATGTATCAAAATGAACAATTTAATTACGTATAGTCTATTGTATGTCAATAACACCTCAATAAACCTTTTTTTAAAAGAATGCACATATCATTTAACCTGGAATTTCCAATTCAGGAATCTATTCTACAGAAATGTTTGCAAATGTGTGAAATTATATTTGCCTAAGATTACCTAATACACCAGTTAACAATATCAAAGGACTGGAAACCAATTAAGTGTTCATCAGTAGGGGATTTGATAAATAAATCATATTTCGCAGTTGAATATTAGGCAGGCATAATAAAGAACAAATTCTTTATCTACTATTAGAGGACAATCTCCAATATTCAAGTAATAAAAACCAGATGTAGAATAGTGTATATATCATGCTAACTTTTGCATTTAAAAAATGAAGCATATATACAGTTATGTTTGCAAAAGGTAAAAAATACCTTTTGGAGGGTCCACATGAAATTGATAATAATTGTTGGTTTCTGTCCTAGAGTGTGGATGGTTTGAAGATAAAAGCATGAGAGAGAATTTTTGTTGTAAAACTACCGATTTCTTTTGAATGTTATTTCTTTTTCAGAGAAAGTAAAATTATTTTGCTTCTTATTGTGTTGCATAACACTACTAAAACCCAAAGAGCTGAAGTTTAGCAGAACTTTAATTAGCATTGCTTTAAATGTTATTTGCAATGCTTTTCCTGAATACTCTCATTCTGTTAAGTAAATCTTTTCATGTTGTTAGGCTGTAGCTAAATGAAGCAATAATGGAGAAACAGGAAGACTTAGGTCTCTTAAAAATTAAAATGGGCCAGGAGTGGTGGCTCAGGCCTGTAATCCCAGCACTTTGGGAGGCTGAGGCAGGCAGATCATGAGGTCACGAGATCGAGACCATCCTAGCAAATATGGTGGAACCCCGTCTCTACTAAAAAATATAAAAAAAATTAGCCGGTCATGGTGGCACTTGCCTGTAGTCCCAGAGCTGAGGCAAGGGAATCACTTGAACCCAGGCAGGGGAGGATGCCATGAGCCAAGATCGTGCCACTGCACTACAGCCTGGGCAACAGAGAAAGACTCTGTCTCAAAAAAAAAAAAAAAAAAAAAAATTAAAATGGTGGCTTCATGACATCAGAAGATTGCATACTCCAAGGCATGAATAAGCTGATCATTGTGTGATCGTGTCACTCAATTAAGGGAAGACAGTTTTTACTCTCAAATCTTTGTTACGATACATACAGTTAGCTACAACTCTTAGTTCTTTAAACATTTGATAAACATTTCTTAGAGCTTTGAGAAAAGATTCAAGCAATTCAATTGTACAAACTATTGCTTGTTTTTTACTCCAACTGTGATCCTTTCCAACCTACTGACCACAAGCTGACCCTAGAAGCATTTTACTTGCAGGTATGTGTTCTCTCAGTTTTCTTCCCACCATTCCTTCTTTCTGCTTCCTTCTGTTTTCTTTTCATAAACTAATAGTATTCATACTGTGCACAGATTTGTAGTGGCCTCTGGGATACTACATTTTTGGTATAGTAGATCTCCAATGGTGGAGAGAAAAAGACTGATTTCTATGCATTCTGTCTGGTGTTTACAGGATCTCAATGTATCTCTGTTAGGAGCTTTTAAAATCAGTACAAGAAAACTCATGCTTATCCCAGCATGAGCCAACATGTCAAAGAATGTCAACAAACATAAAAAAAAATTAAAGAGTCTATTCATTAAATCCACATATTTTTAGAATGGTTTACCTTTAAGAGGCCACTAAAACCATTTTCTACTAAATCTTAGCTTTTGGTGATGGTGGTGGTGGTGGTTGCTATGCTTGTTTTAAGAAGCATTTCTAGTGTGACTCATTATATTAGCTGGGAAATTAATTGTTCTGATTGCCAAGATTGACAACTACACTGGATTTTAAGATTTTTTTAAATTTGGTGGCTGGGTACAGTGGCTCACACCTGTAATCCCAGCACTTTGTGAGGCCGAGGTAGATAATTACTTGAGGTCAGGAGTTTGAGACCATTCTGGCCAACATGGTGAAACACCATCTCTACTAAAAATACAAAAATTATCAGGGCATGGTGGCACATGCCTCTAGGTTGCAGTGAGCCAAGATCATGCCACTGCACTCCAGCCTGGGTGATACAGTAAGACTCTGTATTCAAAAAAAAAAAAAAAAAAAAAAGTATCTTTTCTTTCTTCATAATGTACTAGCATTCAAAGAATTACAGGTTGGAAAGACACAATAATCTTATTCTTTACAAGGGACTTTTCACTGCCACTTTCTTTTTATTATGACCATAGCCAAAAATAACGGGATATTATGCAACATCAATATTTAGAATGCTAGATACATCTTCAGTGCAAATCTCTTTTCATAAACCTGCTTTTTTTTTTCACACAAACAGTAGCTCCATGACTCCAGCATTTGCAAGTGAACGATAAAGTTCCAGATGGTTGTTTAACAACAGTATAAAAGGTCCACATAAATAGATTTGGTTAAGGAAGCAAAAAGTTGTATGTAGTCCAATATACATAGTCAAACCATTGGAGAAAAAAATTAAAAACCTCAAATAAGCTCTCTTTTTGTTTCTGGTTGCAACTGATCTCTACCTGGCCTTTCACAATTGCAAAAACAAAACATGTTTCCACCCGAAACAAAATGGCCCACAAAAAATAATTAAGTCAGCTTCCAAGAGACTGTGGACATCCATCAGCTGAGAGTGAGCCAAGACACCTGACTGCTGAGGCCGGGACCTGGCACACAGTGATTCATGGTAAACAGGTGACAAATGGATTAAAAATGGGAGGGTTTTTTGTTTGTGTTTGTTTGTTTGTTTTTAATGTGAAAGAAAATTGGCAGAGTTAATGAGAGGCAGTATGATTTTTCAATCCAGAGTTTTTAAAATCTAGAATTATAATAATAAAGATGTTTTGTTTCCTTGTACATACGTATTGTAGGTTATAAATGACATTTTAAAATGAATACATTAAGCATTTCAGAATCTCTAGTGAAATTCTCTGTATCAGATCACTCATGAGGCAGTGAGAGCCAAAGCTGATGTATATTAAATAAGGTCAGTAACTAATTCTCATCAAAACTTTGTGAAGTATTATTTAAAATAGGTATTATTTATTCCCATTTGCATGTAAGAAAATGTAGACTTAGGGAAGCTCAGTGACTTAAAGGTCACATGTCTAGAGCAAGTGGCAAAAGGCTCCAATCAAATAGCTCCAAAGGTAAAATTCTCCTCACTGTAGCACTTAGCTTTCCTCCTCTGTATGTCCATAGAATTTGCAATTGCTCAGAATCATTTTGAGCTCTGCTGACACAGCCTGTAATTGTGTATCACTTTATCCGTTTTTTTTTTGTTAATTTCTGTTCTTTTTATTTTGCTCTTTTCTTATATGTCTTTTGTCTTTACTTTGTTTTCATTTTTTTCTGACTTGCTAAGTTTAATGCTTAGTTTTTCAGTTTTTTTGCATTATAATACAATGATTTAAAGCTATGAATTTCCCTATAGTACTGCTTTAGCTGCATTCCACGACTTTTGCTATAGAGTATAATTACCCCTCAGTATCCATGGGGGCTTGGCTCCAGGACACCAAAATGCTCAAGTCTCTGATAAAAAAAAATGGCATAATAATTGCCTATAACCTCTGCACATCCACCAGTATGTTTTAAAGCATCTCTAGATTATTTATAATAGCATAACAATACAGTGTAAATGTTATGTAAATAGTTATTATGCTGTAGTTTTTAGGGAATAATGGCAAGGAAAAAGTCTGTACATGTTCAGTACAGATGAAATGTTTTAAAAATGTTCTTGATCTGTGGTTGGTTGAATCCATGGATGTGAAACTCACAGATACAGAGGGCTAACTGTACTTTGACTGTGGCTTTATTCCACATATTTTACAAATTTCATTTTAACCAGTTGATTTTTATGGCATCATCTTTTTTTCTCAAAAGAGGATCTTATCACCTTTTATTAGTAATTAATAATCTAATTACAATGTCTGATAAATGGATTATATGATAACAGTTTTGAGCGTATGAAGACTTCTTTTATGATCTTGTCCATGTTTAGCTCAAGTAATTGTCCATAAATCCTCAAACATCATCATAAGAGGCCTTGAGAAGCCACTTAGTGTTTCTCTCTATCTCAGACTACGAAAGATAGATAAATAGCTAAGTCCTAGCCCAAGGATTATTTCTATAATTTGATTGAAAATTATCTAATTATATATATGCTTTGGTAGAAAAAGAGATTCAGTAAATAGGGAAAACAACAACATCAAAGTTAACGTTTATGCTTGTGCAGCAAATAGATCTCAGTTCAAATATATAACTAACATCATAGCTTCATAAATTAAATCTATGAGCATTAAGAGTTATGCTACAATATAAATACCTCCTTTTGGAAGAGCAGATAGAAGATAGATGCAGAGAGAGAGAAAGAGAGAGAGAGACTGACTCTCAACAGGTTTTGCTTTATAAAAATATATCCACACTCCAGGCTCCCGATTCACACATGTAACATGCTGAGAATATTCACAGCACAAACTCTCTGACCAGCAGGCGGCACATGCCTACTTGTTAGGGAGAACATATAACCAGTAACTGACTTTCTTAAAATAACTTTTCTTCCTGCTGTTGTGAATGGCTGTGACTGCTGATTCAATTTTTTTTATTACTTTTGTTTTAACTAAATACCTTTTTGCCCTTTCTTCTGCTTAAAGTACTACTTCAATAAAATATAATTAGGACCCTGTTTTAAAAAGAATTAATGGCTTTTATTCTTTAATGTATTATGCTTCCTCAAACTCTATTCCTAAGATACTCAATGGAATAAGATTATTTATAATAAGTTAAGCTTATATTCTTAAATAAGAAATTAAATCAATACTATAATAATATAAATTTAAATTCATTGGCTGAAAATTTGAATATCTTTTTGTAGATTAAAGATTAAAGATGTTTAACATAATAACCAAGATCCTAAAAAAGGATTAATGAGGTCAGGGTTAGTGGCTCACACCTGTCATCCCAGCACTTTGGGAGGCCAAGGCGAGCAGATCACGAGGTCAGGAGTTCAAGACCAGCCTGGCCAACACAGTATTCTACTAAAAATACAAAATTAGCTAGGTGTGGTGGCATGCACTTGTAGTCCCAGCTACTCAGGGGGCTGAGGCAGGAGAATTGCTTAAACCCAGAAGGTGGAGGTGGCAATGAGCCGAGACCGTGCCATTGCACTCCAGCCTGGGTGACAGAATAAGACTCCATCCCAAAAACAAAACAAAAAAAGAATTAATGAAGGAACTTCAAAGGGCCCATGAATCCCATAAAATGACGTAAAAATGTTGTTTGTGGGAATTTTTTTTTCCGATAAGAGGTATAGCTTTTATCATTAAATTTTTCAGAACAAAAAGTAAGGTAAAAAACAAACAAAAAAAAGATATAATGGTAGATATATTTAAACTACTGTAAATCATAATATAAATACACATAAAGAATTTGGAAATTTTCTGTTCTTTTCTCTTGTACATGTGTAGCGCCCCTCTAAAATGTTATCTCTTTTATTTTAAATGAGCTTATGATATAATGAAGTTAATTTCGAGAAGCATGAATTATTTAGCATTTTCCAAACAGGTAATTCTCACTGATCCTTTTTGTAACAAATATACAGTAGTTTAATTTTTTTAGCTTGTATTAAACTTAGTCATCTCAAAATTTCCAGGTATATAGCATTTAATTAAAGGTCTTTTCTAGTTTTATTTAAGTAGTCTTTTTGCTTTCTCCTCTCTCATACTGAGTCAAAACCTTGATTAAAAATAAGATTTTATAAGCCACTTAAGATTTTTTTTTAAATGAGAGGATCTCTCCCCAACAAGAAACCCCAGAAGATATCATATAAGAAAACTTCTACTGAAGGTAAGAAAAGAGTAATCTAGTATTTGGGGAAGTAAAGTACCCCTAAATTAATTATATATATGTATAATTTTATATATATTATATATACACGTGTATATACATATATATATTTATTTTTTTATTTTAGCATTATTGAAGAAAGGTTTTTTTGTGGGTTAGATGTGGGGAGGAAATTCCAAGGCTCATATCTAAAGGAAGAATGTAATCAGAGAAGAATGAAGACATCTTTGTTGTCAGGAAAACTGACAAAACGTCTCCCTGACCCCACATACGTTTCTCTCAGAGGAAGGCTTTAAATTAACAGGTCTTATAAGTCAAGCTAATTAATTGCAAGCAACCAAAGCTGACTCTGGTTTATTGAAGCAGAAAATTGATAAAATTAATTACATATTGGGTTGTTCCCAGATTCACTAGAGTCCAGGAGAACCAGGCTCAAAGTCAATGAAGTTAAGACAATGAACTTAAACTGCCCCCAGATCACATCTCAGGACTGGTCTAATGAGGACTCTATTCCTTCTACCAATGAATATTAGATATTGCCCTTATGTTGTTGCTATTACTAGAATAGCTACTCAATACTGCCCCTAGTACCACTTCCATTATTGGCCTTGGAAAACGGACTCACATGCAGCACCACAGCCCAGACTGCTATTTTTGCTACGATTGTCATCATGTTTACCACCTTAACTGCCATTTCTTCACCATCGCCACCACTACCTACGCCAATTACATCACTGCCATCACTAGCGAAGACAAACTATTTATCTTGGGACATTTGGATAAGAGCAGGTGTCTACTCCTGAGGTGCGAGGAAAGTTGGAAAATTGAATATACAGAGATTATTCACATTTATAGTGAGAGTTAGGGTGTGTCTCCCATCAAAACTCACAAAGTAAGAATAATTCAAAGGTAGAATAGAATTATAGACATAGAAAAAAAAATCTAGTTCTTTTCCTATTAACACTTCCAAATATATATTTGGATGTACAAAACTACCTGTGTGATCACATATGGCACATATCTATGCCTTGCACATCAAATATACACTCATTTCTTCCACAAAGACTTACCAGTTACCACATTCAGTTTCAATATCTCTAGGGAATGCTGGTTCCATTTTTTCTTCCAACATGATTCTGTATCAATAATCTTTAAAGTATGAACAAAATAATATGAGAAAAAAGAAAAGACAGTAATTATCAGAGAGATAATTATCAGAGAGAGAATGTGTGTGTGCACGTACATATGACTGCAGGGAAAAAAATGCAGATATACTCTACTTTGTATCTATAACTGGTTATAAGGCTATAGTTGGTATTGATAATCTCTGTATCTCATTAATTATCTCATTTACTTGTTCCCTTTTCCTTTAGCTAACATCTAATCTGGACTGAGTTTATTGCCTAAATTTATGGCCTACGACTTCATTTCTTAGAAACCAATTCCTGGAAGTCCTGCCTCTGTGATACTGCTTTTTATTCTGCTTTATAAACATAATGTACCAGAGACCTCCTGGGCTCTATCCATACTCTTTTCCATTCCTGCTTGTAGTAGCAAACCTGTTTCCTGTTGAGAGTCAGGCTATAAATCACCCAAGCCACCACCACAATCCTGAATATTTTTGTCTTTCATTAAATGCATTTGGAGCCTAGAATTATCTGGTAGCAATCTCAGATTCCAATTCAAAGGAATTCTTTGTTTTTTGTTTTTTTTTTGAGACAGAGTTTCACTCTTGCTACCCAGGCTGGAGTGCAATGGTACGATCTCGGCTCACCGCAACCTCCGCCTCCTGGGTTCAGGCAATTCTCCTGCCTCAGCCTCCTGAGTAGCTGGGATTACAGGCATGCACCACCATNGGTTTCACCATGTTGACCAGGATGGTCTCGATCTCTTGACCTCGTGATCCACCCGCCTCGGCCTCCCAAAGTGCTGGGCTTACAGGCGTGAGCCACCGCACCCGGCTTCAATGGAATTCTTATAGAATCTCTAGTCAAAGCATTCCTCCACGGATTCTCAAACATGTAGGCAAGAAGATCCAGAGTTATGTAAAAAGAAGCAAATACTGTGACTATGAAAGAAAATGTACCATTTAATGAGTTCCAAGAATATTAGGCATCCTACAGGAGCACACCTCACCCTCACAAGAATTTGCCTCCAGGCTTGCAGTGTGATTGAGTCTTCTACTATTTTATAAGACAACAGCCTCTCAATATTGCAAACCTACAACACTGAGACTGCAGTAAACCTCATCTTGTGTAAATCAGCCTATTGTTCTACAAACATGTATCTACTGAATACCAGCTAACTGAATGGCCTCAAAATGTCAGATAAGAATTATCTGTCCGGGCCCAGCATGTTGGCTCATGCCTGTCATCCCAGCACTTTGGGAAGCCGAGGAGGGTGGATTACCTGAGGTCAGGAGTTTGAGACCAGCCTGGCCAACATGATGAAACCCTGTCTCTGCTAAAAATACAAAAATTAGCCAGGCATGGTGGTGGCACACACCTGTAGTCCCAGCTATTTGGGAGTCTGAGGCAGCAGAATCGCTTAAATCCAGGAGGCAGAGGTTGCAGCGAGCTGAGATCGCGCCATCGCACTCCCGCCTAGGCAACAAGAGCAAAGCTCATTTTGAAAAGAAAAATAAATAAATAAATAAATAAATAAAAAGGAATTAGCTGTCCAGCTGGTAGTCACACCTTCTAATCCAACAGATCCATTCCTTTGTTGACTAGTTAAAACTTGACTGCCTTGAGTACTAACAGACTGAGTCTTCTGACTGTTTTGGCACATCGCATAAAATTGCTTCTGTTCAAGGAACTTACCTTACAGGAGAGAAAATAATGAAGTAGAGGCCAGAGACAGACAGCGGGATATGCAGCAAACATAAATGCATTCTTAGTTTTCATTGTAATAACAGATCTTAGATTTATGTTGTTATGTAAGCCTCAAGAAAATTAAATGCCTGGGGAAATAAAACAGGATAAGAAAAACCATAGATTGATCGAGTTTACCCCAAATTTACAAGATCAGATTGCCCACCACTGAGCAGAACAGAAACTTGAGACTGAAACTAGGTTCAGTTATAGAAAAAATAAAGCTGTCTTTCGAACATAAGTTTTGTAGAGTGAGAAATTTGTTCCTTCTCTATATTTGCAGTTTAGAATATGACGCCTTCTTAAAAAACAGAATTTCTCCCGATAATGCTTATGTGCATAGTCAGTTGCAAACACCACATTTAAATAACCGATAATGTAAAACCTCTCCTAGATATAAGGGTAATATTCAACTCCCACTAAACTGTATTAATTTCTGGAGACCAAGCGCTAGACTGTGTCTTAGTCATTTCTTTATTTACTCTTAGCACCTGCAATAGTACCCTTAGCATAAATTCTTAAAAAATGTTTAATGAATGAATGAACTAGGAAGAAACACCCTAGCAGAATGATTTTGTTAGCTCTCCACAACAAAAGCAATGAAGTGTTCCGCCCACCCCATTATCTGACACACATAACTTGAGAGAAAATTAAGCCTATCTGAAGTAAGAATATTTCTTTAATTAAATCAAAAGTCAGTAGGATCCCTTTTCCCTAGTTCCTAAGTCACCCTTTGTTAAGTCTGGATTTTAGGCAGGAAAATATAACCATATGGGCTACTTGACAGAAAGGCTAATATTGTAAGTCCAGTGTCTTAAAATGGTAGCCTAATGACACGTAAATGCTGACGCTTGGGACATCCACTTGATATTTTCTTTACAGGGCAAAATGAATTTCTTACTTCCTGCTTTGATTTTGGCATTAAGTAGCACTATGCAACTATGCCTAAAATTAGACAGAAAATGCGTGCCTTATTCCAAGACTTGGTTTTATTGCAAGACAGTGTCTTGAAATGTTTGACTCATTATGCCTTATTATATAGTTTCTACCAAGGAATTGTAAGAAATTACACAAGTCATTCTATTTTGAATAGCAGGAAATGTTAACACAGAGGTTTACATGGAGAATATTTCTGTTCCATGTTATGACACTTATTCCACTTATTATGAGGAGGAAATTGAGATAAAATTAATGTTTAAATCAAAAGAGATATTTCTATGTGAACATGTGTTTGTATGGTAATGTACTAAACAGTAGTTGGAGAAATATTGTGTAAGTGCCATAGCGGTACTGCAGATGACAAGGTAGCATCACAAACAATAGGCTCGAATTGCTGATTTCTCACCCACCTTCAAATGCAAAAGCCTGTTTCTTCCAGAGCCTGCAAGTAACCTACAATTCTCTGGAATAAGTAGACACAGCACATTTAAGAATATGAGAAGTTGATTTTTAAAGCCTTGCATTGTTCTAGGTTTCAATGGTATAATTGAACTCAACTACCACAGGATGTAAATATCAATCACTCCCCCGCAGCCTCCTTCTCTGTTTCTATTGGAAGTCATTAATTAACACATCTCAGAGATCTTTTATGACTCAGAATCTAAGGAGAGTCCTAAAAACTATTATTTGGTGGAAGGACTAAGAAAATCCAACAGCTGTCATGGTAAAAAGGATTAGTAATCCATCCATTTATAGAAAAGAAATCTAAACAAGTAATAAAGTCTTGTCATCAGAGCATTATAAATTTATGACAACATCAGCCTATGTTAGCAGAAAAATGCTACTTGTCTAATCATGAAATTGTCGTTTTCAAAAAGTGTGTCTAAGGTTTTGTAGTGTGAAGTCAAGTATGGGAGTATACATGAAACCAAAAAAGTCTAACATTTGTCTTCATGTTAGGATATTGAGGAAGAAATTACAACTGGAAACCTAGACTTAAGAATCTTCTGCCTAAAGCTTCTTAGGCACTTTATATAAATATCAGCTATCAGACTACCTTAGGTATAGGTCCAGTACCTATGTCTCCTCTCCTTTGGCTTGTATCATTCCCTGCATCCGAAATGCCTGTATTCATCCACCAAAATCTTACCCTTTTATCCTCCATCTCAAATACCACCTTCTTCATAGTTTTCCTAGTGCTAATAAAGACTTAGGTACAGACGTATCTTAGAAATATACTGTCAGCTGTCCTAACACTTTATTTTTACATTTGACATGATATGATACTTATTAAGCATTCGATCTTCTTTTTTAGTTATTTGGGTAATATTTTGAAGCCTTCTTATGGATCAGAGATTCTCAAACTTTTTATCATCTGGGTCACCTGTAAAAGATCCACATTGTTGTGGGGGGCCTTGGAGTCTGCCCTTTCAGTATGCTCCCTTGGTTCTACTCTTTACTATTCTTGATGTCCAAAAACTTTCCCCTTTTATCCATAGCCAAATCATAAGCTCTCTCTTACTTAGTAACATATGTTATTACCAGACTAACATACTGTTTTCTTAGGGCTTTCTTGAAAATTACACTTTCTCTGAATTAAGCTATATTCCAGTGGTTTAAAAAGTTTTCCTATGTTCTCCATTCTACCGTCTATCATTTTGGTCAATCTGAATACTAATAAGATCGAATAGACTGCAGTAACAAGTAAATCTTCAAATCTCAGTAACTTAACACAGTCAAGTTTTACTTTCCCCTCATACCACAATCCTGTGCAAATCAGGTATCCCACCTCTATATTTTATCCACACCATCTGAAACACACAACTTACAAGTTTCTTATGGAATGGACATATGTCTCTTCTCATATTTCATTGGCCAGAACTAATTCTATGGCCCAAACTTAATGCAAGGAAGGTGAGAAAATATAGGATAGATGCTGGGCACTAAGAATATTTGCCCAGATTAAAATGCCAGTTGCTTGGCTTTTTAAAATATCCTGCAACTACTCCAACTCCAAATGTCTGAAAGAAGATTTACCTGTATGATAATCATAATAGCTATCCTTCCATGAGCATTTACTACATACATTATCATGGTAAGCGCAATGCGAGATCATCTAATTTAATTCATACAAAAACCCTGCAAGGTAGATATTATTAGCTACAATATTTGAAAGGCACTGAAATTTAGAAAGGTATGGTAACATAGCTTGCCCTAGTATACAAAGCTTGTAAGTTGTTAAGCCAGCTATTAAACAAAGCCTCTATCTCAAAAGCGAATTTTCTTAAGGGATTGTTCTCTATTTCCTTGGAAACCACTCTCCCATAATGATCTTTAAAAGTCACAAATCTGATATTACTACCCAGTGATTTTAGAACACAGTCGAAAATGTCCTATGTGGCACAAAAAGCCTTGCCTGACATGTTTTTTTTTTTTTTTTTCCTTTTTTAACTCTCTGCCCCACTGTATTATAATCACATCTCTTTAGCAGTTTTATTTCAGCCATACCAAGCAATGTGCACTTCTATTCCAGCTCTTAGTTTTTTCTCACTTTAATCATTCTTCCTGCCATACTTTTTTTTTTTTTCTTTTGAGACACAGAGTCTCACTCTGTCGCCCAGGCTGGAGTGCAATGGCACCATGTCGGCCCAGTGCAATCTCCACCTCCTGGGTTCAAGCCACTCTTCTGCTGCAGCCTCCTGAGTAGCTGGGATTATAGGTGCACGCCACCACGCCCAGCTAATTTTTGTATTTTTAGTAGAGACAGGGTTTCACCATGTTAGCCAGGCTGGTCTTGAACTCCTGGCCTCAAGCAATCCACTCACCTCGGCCTTCCAAAGTGCTGGGATTACAGGCGTGAGCCATCACTCCCAGCCTTGCCGTACCCTTTATCTAGGTAATTCCCATATACATATCAGGTCTTATTTCAGATATTACACTTACTGAATAATATGAAGATGTAAAGAAGAGTTGTAAAAATTGAAGAGAAATCAACATGATGAATCACTAGTTTCAGTCAACAAAACATCCAGCACTCAACAACATTCATAGGAAAAAATGAATGAGCAGAAGAATATATTTAAATACATTAAAAAACAATGTCTTCAAAGGAATCATAAAAAGCTACTACAATCACAAAACATTAATGACATTTTGGGAAAGGGAGTTTAGGGAACTATAAAAAGTGATTGTTAGAAGAAATTCAACAAACTGACTTAATAGCAAATAATTATCAGTAAAGATTACATTCTTAAGATGCAGATGCATAAAAGGAATCTCCCCAGAATGCAGTTTAAAAAATAACTTCAATTTCATTATATCATTTAAAAAATAACAATCGGCTGGAAGCTATGACTCACATCTGTAATCCGGCACTTTGGGAGTCTAAGATGGGTTGATCATTGGAGTTCAGGAGTTCCAGACCAGCCTGGGCAACATGGTGAAACCCCATCTCTACTGAAAATACCAAATTAGCTGAGCATGGTGTTACACACCAGCTACTCGGGAGACTGAGATAGGAGAATCACTTGAACTCCAGAGGCAGAGGCTGCAGTGTGCCGAGATGGCACCATTACACTCCAACCCGGGTCATGAAGTGAGACCCTGTCTCAAAAACAACAAAAAAAGGAATGATAATTTTCATATATTATCTCATTTCCAGTTAGTTCACATTTAACCATTGTCTTGTTTTTTTTTAGTTTGCTGGAATCAGGAACAGAATGCTGTTTTAATTGTTTGATAAGCCTCTTAAGTCTCTTGTGTTCTATAGTTTTCCTCGCTATGTTTTCTCTAGTGATTTTTTTTTTCTCCCGTGGGGAGGGGAGTTCCTGCTATTGAAAGAACTGGGTTGTTTGTCCTATAGAGTTTTTCACAGGGTTTGTTTCATTGAATGCCTCTCTGCTTTATCTGTTAAAATATTCTCTGTCCTGTATTTTTTATAAATTCATTGTTGGATCTAGTAGCTTGACCAGATTCACTTTCATTTTTCATTTTTATGGTAAGTGTACCTGGTAAGTGATATTGTAGATTTCCATTAGGATATACATGTCTGTTTTTATGTTAGCAAACAATGATTACAACCACTCCAACTCTAAATGTCCGAAAGATTTACTTGCATGAAAATTATTATAATAGCTATCATTCCTTGAGCATTTACTACATTACTTACTGTATTTAATTAATAAAATTTTTCAAAATGGCAATAATTTTTTTGTTACTGGAAGTATATATATAAATAAATAAAAGGAAACATTCCTGTGTCAAATATTTGATTACCCTACTGTACAGTTTAGATAGAAAAGGTATGATATATGCTTGATTTTTTTCTCTTTATTTGCCAGTTTTTTTGAAATAATGAGTTCTTTAGCAATCTCCAAAGTTAATAAGTAATTTTGTATGTTTCAATCCCTATATACACAGAGATTGAAACATTCTCAATTCAATCTACTGAAGACACTGGCTTTATAACTGCTTTTCTCATCTTTTGCCTAGGTGTTTATTCAACTTGTCTCCTGAGTTCTTTTTGACATGACTCTAGTAGTCTTTGATGGTTTCTTTGCTTTCTGGTCTGAAAACATGTTTTAGGTTCATTTTATACATTTTTCCTTTCCCAGAACTAGAAGGAACATGATAAGAACCATCTAATAGCTATGGGAATAAAACTATCAAATTTGGCTGAAAGGTGTAAAAGAAACCCCAACTAAATAGATATATTTTACTTTTGCCAATAAATTAAAATTTTTGAAATTACTCTATGAATCCAGTGAAATTTTAATAAAATACCAGCAGGGTCTTGTGATTCTAAATTTCACAAAGAAGAGGAAATGTGCATGAATACCTGAGCCTTATAAAAATTATTCATAAAATGTACATTACTTATATTATTATGTTATACATATAATACATACCAATAATAAGTGTCAATGTTTATGAAGCCTCTGCTAATTAAAGCCAACAAAAAACACTGTGTTGGCAAAAGTATTGAATTAAAATAATCTGTCTTAATGAAAATAGTTTATGTTTAAATTAACAATTCAAATCAATAAGGAAAAGATCATTTATTTAATAAATGCTACTGGCAGGGCACAGTGCCTCATGCCTATAATCCCAGCACTTGGGGAGGCCAAGGCAGGAGAATCACAAGGTCAAGAGATCAAGACCATCCTGGCCAACATGGTAAAAACCCACCTCTACTAAAAATACAAAACTTAGCTGGGTGTGGTGGCATGTGCCTGTAGTCCCAGCTACTCAGGAGGCTGAGATGGAATCATGCCACTGTACTCCAGCCTGTTGACAGAGCGAGACTCCATCTCAAAAACATAAAAACAAAATGCTATTAAGAGAATTAGCAATTAAGTTGCAAAAAAAAATCCCTACCTTATACCCTATTCAAAAAATAAACTGCAAATTATTCACATGTCAAATGTATTTTAAAAATCTATCTATATGTATATATAGATTTTTTTTTTTAAATTTTGATGTGCAGGAAGACTTTCTTAGTGAGAAACACTACAGAACAACAACTAAAAAATTCCATAAAAATGATTCCTGTATGTCAAAGTTTATTACAATTAAAATTAAACAGGACTGCTGGCAAGATGGCCAAATAGGAACAGCTCTGGTGCACAGCTCCCAGTGAGAGCGACACAGAAGGCAGGTGATCTCTGCATTTCTTACTGCGTTACATGGTTCATCTAATTGGAACTGATTGGTCAGTGGGTGCAACCCAAGGAGGGTGAGCCAAAGCAGGGTGGGGCATTGCCTTACCTGGCAAGTGCAAGAGGCCGGGGAACTCACTCTCCTAGCCAAAGGAAGCCATTAGGGACTGTTCCCAGCACTAAGGCCTGATACTGTGCTTTTCCCATGGTCTTCACAACCCGCAGACCAGGACATTCCCTCTGGTGCCTACAACACCAGGGCCCCCAGGTTTCCACAAAAGTGGGTGGCTGTTTGGGAAGACACCAAGCTAGCCACAGCAGATTTTTTCATACCCCAGTGGCACCTGGAATGTCAACGAGTCAGAACCTTTTACTTTCCTAAAAGAGGGGGCTGAAACCAGGGAGCCAAGTGATCTCCCTCGGTGGGTCCCACCCACACGAAGAGCAGGAAGCTAAGATCCACTGATTTAAAATTCTCGCAGCCACCACAGCAGTCTAAGCATGATCTGGGACATTCAAGCTCAGTGAGGGGAGGGGTATCCACCACTGCTGAGGCTCAAGTAGGCATTTTTAACCTCACCTGTGTAAACAAATTCACCAGGAAATTTGAATAGGGCAGCACCCACAGCATCTTGGCAAGGCCTCTGAAGGCAGACTGTGTCACGAGACTCCCTCCTTGCTGGGCAGGGCCTCTCTGAAAAAAGGCAGCAGCCCATCTGGGACTTATAAATAAATCCCCACCTTCCTGGGATAGTGTACCTGGGAAAAGGGGTGGTTCTGCGTACAGCTTCAGCAGACTGTACCCTGCCAGACAGCTTTGAAGAGAGCAGCAGACTTCCCAGCATAGCATTCAGGCTCTGGTAAGAATCTCCTGAAGTGACTCCCTGACCCTCGTGTGTCCTGAGTGGGAGACACCTCCTAGTAGGGGTTGACAGACACCTCATACAAAAGAGCTCTGGCGGGCATGTGGCGGGTACCCCTCTGGGACTATGCTACCAGAGGAAGAAAAGAGAAGCAATCTTTTCTGTTCTGCAGCCCCTGCTGGTGATTCCCAGGCAAGCAGGGTCTGGAGTGGATCTCCAACAAACTCCAGAAGACCTACAGCAGAGGGGCCTGACTGTTAGAAGGCAAACTAACAAACAGGAAGAAATAGTTTCAGCATCATTAGAAAGGACATCCACTCGGAAACATCATCCAAACATCACCAACTTCAAAGACCAAAGGTAGATAAACCCATGTAAATGGGAAGAAACCAGGGCAAAAAGGCTGAAAATTCCAAAATCTAGAATGTCTCTTCTCCTCCAAGGGATCACAAGTCCTCACCACCAAGGGGATAAAAGTGGAAGGAGAATGAGTTTGATGAATTGACAGAAGCAGGCTTCAGGAAGTGGATAAAAACAAATTTTCTGAGCTAAAGGAGCAAGTTCTAACCCAAAAGGAAGCTAAGAACCTTGAAAAAAGGTTAGACAAAATGCTAACTAGAATACCCAGTGTAGAGAAGAATATAAACAACTTGATGGAGCTGAAAAACACAGCAGGAGAACTTCGTGAAGCATACACAAGTTTTAATAGCTGAATCGATTGAGCAAAAGAAAGGATATCAGAGATTGAAGATCAACTCAACGAAACCAAATGAGAAGGCAAGATAGAGAAAAAAGAGAAAAGAAATAAATAAAGCCTTCAAGAAATATGAGATTGTGTGAAAATACCAAATCTATGTATGTTCAGTGTACCTGAAAGTAATGGGGAGAATGAAACCAAGATGGAAATCACTCTTCAGGACATTATCCAGGAGAACTTCCCCAACCTAGCAAGGCAGGCCAACATTCAAACCTAGGAAACACTCCTGAAGATACTCCTCAAAAAGAGGAATGCCAAGACACAAGATTGTCAGATCCACCAGGGTTGAAATGAAGGAAAAAAATCCTAAGGGCAGCCAGAGAGAAAGGTCAGGTTACCCAAAAAGGAAAACCCATCAGACCTACAGAGTATCTCTCGGCAGAAATCCTACAAGCCAGAAGAGAGTGGGGCCAATATTCAACATCCTTAAAGAAAAGAATTTTCAACTCAGAATTTCATATCCAGTCAAATAAAGCTTCATAAGTGAAGGAGAAATAAAATCCTTTACAGACAAGCAACAGCTCAGAGATTTTGTCACCACCAGGCCTGCTCTTGAAGGAAGCAGTAAACATGGAAAGAAACAACCAGTAACAGCCACTAAAAAACATACCAAATTGTAAAGACCATCAACGTTATGAAGAAACTGCATCAACTAATGGGCAAAACAACCAGGTAGCATCATAATGGCAGGATCAAATTCACACCTAACAATATTAACCTTAAGTGTAAATGGGCTAAATGGCCCAATTAAAAGCCACAGACTGGCAAATTGGATAAAGGGTCAAGATCCATCAGTGTGCTGTATTCAGGAGACCCATCTCATGTGCAAAGACACACATAGACTCAAAATAGAGGGATTAAGGAAGATTTATCAAGCAAATAGAAAGCAAAAAAGCAGGTGTTGCAATCCTAGTCTCTGATAAAATGGATGTTAAACCAACAAAGATCAAAAGAGACAAAGAAGGGCATTACATAATGGTAAAGGGGCCAATGCAACAAGAAGAGCTAACTATCGTAAATATATATGCACCCAATACAAAAGCACCAAGATATATAAAGCAAGTTCTTAATGATCTACCAAAAGACTTAGACTCCCACACAATAATAGTGGGAGAGTTTAACACCCCACTATCAATATTAGACAGATGAATGAGACAGAAAATTAACAAGGATATCCAGGACTTGAACTCAGATCTCGACCAAGTGGACCTAACAGACATCTACAGAACTCCCCACCCCATGTCAGCAGAATATACCTTCTTCTAAACACCACATCACACTTATTCTAAAATTGACCACACAACTGGAAGTAAAACACTCCTCAGCAAATGCAAAAGAATGGAAATCCTGACAGTCTCTCAGACCACAGTGCCATCAAATTAGAACTCAGGATTAAGAAACCAAATCAAAACCATGCAACTACATGGAAATTGAACAACCTGCTCCTGAATGACAACTAGATAAATGACTACTAAAATGAAGGCAGAAATGAAGATGTTCTTTGAAATCAGTGAGAACAAAGATACAATGTACCAGAATCTCTGGGACACATTTAAAGCAGTGAGTAGAGTAAAATATATAGCACTAATTGTCCACAAGAGAAAGGAGGAAAGATCTAAAATCAACACCCTAATGTCACAATTAAAACAACTAGAGGAGCAAGATCAAACAAATTCAAAAGCTAGCAGAAGACAAGAAAAAACTAAGATCAGAGCAAACTGAAGGAGATAGAGACATGGAAAGCCCTTCAAAAAATCAATGAATCCAGGAGCTGGGTTTTTGAAAAGATCAACAAAATATACAGACTGCTACCCAGACTAATAAAGAAGAAAAGAGAGAAGAATCAAATAGATGCAATAAAAAAGTTATAAAAAAAAGTTTTCATCAATGATCCCACAGAAATACAAACTACCATCAGAGAATAATATAAACACCTCTATACAAATGAACTAGAAAATCTAGAAGAAATAGATAAATTCCTGGACACTCACACCCTCCCAAGGCTAAACCAATAAGAAGTTGAATCCCTGCAAAGACCATTAACAAGTTCTGAAATTGAAGCAGTAATTAATAGTCTACCAACAAAAAAAAGTACAGGACCAGACAGGTTCATAGCTGAATTCTACCAGAAGTACAAAGAGGAGTTGGTACTATTCCTTCTGAAATGATTCCAAACAATACAAAAAGAGGGAATCCTCCCTAACTCATTTTATGAGACCAACATCAACCTGATACCAAAACATGGCAGAAACACAACTAAAAACGAAAATTTCAGGCCAATATCCATGATGAACATTGATGCAAAAATCCTCAATAAAATACTGGCAGACTGAATCCAACAGCACATCAAAAGCTTATTCATCACAATCAAGTGGGTTTCATCCCAGTGATACAAGGCTGGTTCAACATACACAAATCAATAAACGTAATCCATCACATAAACAGAACCAAAGACAAAAACCACATGATTATCTCAATAGATGCAGAGAAGGCCTTCGACAAAATTCAACAGCCCTTTATGCTAAAAACTCTCAATAAACTAGGTACTGATGGAATGTATCTCAGAATAATAAGAGCTATTTATGACAAACCCAAAGCCATTATTATACTGAATGAGCAAAAACTGGAAGCATTCCCTTTGAAAACCAGCACAAGACAAGGATGCCCTCTCTCATCACTCCTATTAAACATAATATTGGAAGTTCTAGCCAAGGCAATCAGGCAAGAAAAAGAAATAAAGGGTATTCAATTAGGAAAAGAGCAAGTCAAATTTTCTCTATTTGCAGATGACATGATTGTATATTTAGAAGACCTCACTGTCTCAGTCCAAAATCTCCTTAAGCTGATAAACAACTTTGGCAGTCTCAGGAAAATATCAATGTGCAAAAATCATAAGCATTCCTACACACCAGTAACAGACAAACAGAGAGCCATATCATGAGTGAATTCCCATTCACAATTGCTACCACGAGAATAAAACACCTAGGAATACAACTAGCAAGGGATGTGAAGGATCTCTTCAAGGAGAACTACAAACCACTGCTCAAAGAAATAAGAGAGGACACAAACAGATAGAAAAACATTCCATGCTTATGGTTAGGAAGAATCAATATCATGAAAATGGCCATACTGCCCAAAGTAAGCTATAGATTCAATGCTATCTCCATCAAGCTACCATTGACTTTCTTCACAGAATTGGAAAAAAACACCTTAAACTTCATTTGCAAACAAAAAGGAGCCCACATAGCCAAGACAATTCTAAGCAACAAACAAGCAAACAAACAAAAACAAAGCTGGAGGCATCATGCTACCTGACTTCAAACTATACTACAAGGATACAGTAATTACAACAGCATGGTAGTGGTACCAAAATAGAGAAATAGATGAATGGAACAGAGCACAGTCCTCAGAAATAATGCCACACATCTGCAACCATCTGATCTTTGACAAACATAACAAAAACAAGCAACAGGGATAGGATTCCCTATTTGATAAATGGTATTGGGAAAATTGGCTAGCCATGCAGAAAGGTGAAGCTGGATCCCTTCCTTACATCCTACACAAAAATTAACTCCAGATGGATTAAAGATTTAAATGCAAGACCTAACACCACAAAAACCCTAGAAGAAAACCTAGGTAATACCATTCAGGACATAGGCATAGGCAAGGACTTCAGGATTAAATCACCAAAATCATTGGCAACAAAAGCCAAAATAAACAAGTGGGATCTAGTTAAACTCCAGAGTTTCGGCACAGCAAAAGAAGCAATCATTAGAGTGAACCAGCAACCAACAGAATGGGAAAAAATTTTTGCAATGTATCCATCTGACAAAGGGCTAACATCCAGAATCTCCAAGGAACTTAGACAAATTTACAAGAAAAAACAAACAACCCCATCAAAAAATGGGTGAAGGATACCAACAGACACTTCTCAAAAGCAGACATTTATGTGGCCAATAAATGCATGAAAGAAAGCTCATTGTCTCTGGTCATTAGAGAAATGCAAATCAAAACCACATTGAGGTACCATTCTCAATGTGAGATACACCATTCTCACACCAGTTAGAATGATGATCATTAAAAAATCAGGAGACAACAGATATTGGAGAGAATGTGGAGAAACAGGAAAACCTTTACACTGTTGGTTGGAGCATAAACTAGTTCAACCATTTTGGAAGACAGTGTGGTGATTACTCAAGGATCTAGAACTAGATCCTTGACCATTTGACCCAGTAATCTTATTACTGGGTATATATCAAAAGGATTATAAATCGTTCTATTGTAAAGACACATGCACAAGTATGTTCATTGCAAATAAAATAAAATAACTTAAACACAAGCAAAGGACTGAAAAAGATATCTGAAGTTAATGTAATAGAAGAATAATATTGGTTGTATAGAAAGTGTGTCTACAAAAAAGTTTTTAATATACATAGAAGACAGAAATTCATAAAAGAAATAGAATGGTTCATAAGTCTGTAAATAGCACTCAAACTGACTAGTAATCGGAAAAATATGACTGACTACATTTATACATAAAATTGAATTAAGTAAATTGATAATAACCATTATTACCATGGATATAGGGAAATAGGTTCTGAAATTCATTGCTGGTGAGCAAGCAATTCGTATAGCTTTTCAGAAGGCAATTTAGTAGTATTGAATATAAATACTTTAAATAAAACGATTGACCCAGTAATTTCGCTCAGGGCAATTTATCTACACAAGAAGGTATTCGTCCAACAGAAATACTTTTACATGCCACAAAGTTTCACATACAAGGATGTGTACCACTCTACTGTTTGTAATACCAACGCTAAAAACAAACATCTATCAGTATGAATATAGTTAATATATGCTGCATCCATACTATTCACCAAAACAAAATGGTTAAACAATGAAGTAATCTACATAAGTTTCCAAAGAATTATATGCTTATAATTCTTGTTAAGAGAAAGAAAATCACAGGAAAAAAACATGCAAGATGTTCCATTTATGTATTTTTAAAATAATATATATGTGCAAACATTAAGATGTGTAAATCCATAGCAATTTCTGAATGAATAAAAATAAACTGTAAATAGTGGATATTCTGAAGGAAATGCTTTTCCAGAGAAATAAGATGTCATTTTTTGCTCTCTATGCTTATTATTGGAGGGTTTACTGACAATCAGAATCATGTATTTCTTGAATAATTAGAAATAAAAACAAAACTTTCTTCCTTCTTGATAAAAATGCTCAGAGATGAAGCTTGCAATTATTTTACAACTTCAATTTGGTCAAGACTAAAGGTACAAAAGGTATATACTTTACCATTTATAGTAAATCAATTGAAAATCACCTTTATACACAAGAATCATCATTCAATGAAAATTATAAGAAATAAAGTGTAATGTCCTTTGAACTGACTGCACCATGGACTACACCAGAGTCAAGCCGTGGTGACCCCTGTGACCTGCATGTACAACTCCAAATGGCTTCCAGGAGCCAGAAATTCTGAAGTAATGGGAAAACCACAAAAGAAGAAGAATAGCTAGCTCCTGCAGTGCCTGATTAACCAATCTTTCAACATACCACCATTGTTCCTGCCTCAATGGTTCCTGCTTCAACTGATAAGCCATCCTTGTGACACTGGACCTTGTGACTCTCCCCCACCCTGGCCACACCCCCTGGCTTGCAAAAACTACCCTGAACTGTAACTTTCCACTGCCTACCTCAAACCTACAAAGCAGCTCCTATCACATCACCCTCTGCTGACTCTCTTTTTGGACTCGTATCATTTGCACCCAGGTGAATAAACAGCCTTGCTGCTCACACAAAGCCTGTTTAGGTGGTCTCTTCATTTAGAGCATGCTTAATATTTGGTGCCAAAACCCAGGACAGGGGTATTCTTTTGGGAAACTAGTCCCCTGTCCCCACTCTCCCTCTGTGAAGAGACCCACCTGTGGCGTCAGTGCATCAGACCAGCCTACCAAACCTCTTGCCACTTTCAGATAGTGTAAGCAGTCTCTCCCACTCTCTTTTCCTTTAACTCCTTCTCCTTCTAAGTAGAGACAAAGGAGACATTCTTTATTCCTGCACTCAAAACCTCCAACATTGGTCACAGACTCCAGAAGACAGTCTTCCCTTGATGTCTAACCAATAGTGGGGATGCCTGCCTTGACTCACCCATGGTAGGACTCAGTCAGGGACGCCTACTGCAAACCCTGGTAGCTGCTCTCCTCTCATTCTCCTTGTCTCTACTCCTTTCCTTAAAACTTATCTCCTTTGCCATGGGCAATATTCCACCCTCTATTCCTATGTCTTTGCCTCTAACCTGTGTCCTAAAAAACCTAAAAGCTCTTCAGCTGTCACCCCATCTGAAACCTAAATGTCTCATTTGTTCTCCAATACAGCCTGGCCCCAATACAAATTAGACAATGGTTCCCCATGGCCAGAAAACGGCACTTTCAATTTTTCTGTTCTGCAGGACCTAAATAATTTTTGTCAACAAATGGGCAAATGGTCTGAAGCGCCATACTTTCATGCATTTTTTATACTCCACTTCCTCCCTAATCTCTGCTCTCAATCAACCCATCCCAAATTTTCTTTCTCTCCCTTCTGTCTGCCCCTCCTGCCTCTGCCAGTAACTAAGAATCCTCCTTTTTCATCAAACTTTCTAAACTTTCTCCTCCCCTCCTGTCTAAATCATGCCCCAATCCAGACCCTAACTGACCCCAGAGCCGCCCTCCTCTTCCTCTGCCCAAAACCCACCTCCTTATGCCCCTCCTATCACCTCCCACCTGATACCTGGTCCAGCTTAGAGTTTAGTCCCACAGCTAACTCCCCCTGTTCCTGTCAAACAATTTCCCCTTCGCAAAGTGGCTGGAGCTAAAGGAATAGTCCGGGTGCACATTTCTTTTTCTCTGTCTAACCTCTCCCAAATCAGTCAGTGTCTAGCCTCTTTTCCATCAGACTCCACCAGATATGTACAAGAATTTCAATACTTAACCCAGTCTTATAATCTCACTTGGAGTAAGTTAAATGTCATACAAGTATTCTCAACATACTTGTATGTCATGTATTCTTCTACTCTTACCGCTGAAAAATGCTTAATATGCATTTTATCATCCAATCAGCCCCTGACATAAAAAAAAAAAAAGCTACAGAAATTAAAATCTGACTCTAAAATCCCACAACAGGAATCAATCAACCTCACCTTCCAGGTGTTCAACAATAGGAAGAAAGCTGCCCAGTGGCAGCACATCTCAGACTTACAGATGCTTGCGTCTGCCAGAAGACAAACCCCAGCTACACCACAGGCTCACAAAGAATTCAAAGTGCCCAGACAGCAGCGTCTAGCCACCCCGCCCAGACCTTGCTTCAGGTGTTGGACATCTGGCCGCTAGGCCAAGAAATGCCTGCAGCTCGGGATTCCTCTAAGCCCTATACAGACTGGAAGTCAGCCTGTCTGACTTACATCACTGCTTCCAGAGCTCCTGGACCTCCAACCCAAAGCTCCTTGAGTGAATCCTTCCCAGATCTCCTTGGCTTGGTGGCTGAAGACTGATGCTGCCCAAACATCTCGGAGGCCCCCTGGACCATCACAGATGCCGAATTTTGTGTAACTCTTACGGTGGAGAGTAAGTCCTTCCTCTTCTTAATCAACATGTGGGCCACCCACCTCATGCTGCCTTCTTTTCAAGGACCTGTCTCCTTGGCCTCTATAACTTTTGTGAGAATTGACAGCAAGGCTTCCAGACCTCTCAAAATTCCCAAGTCGGGTGTCAATCAGGCCAGCACTCCTTTCCACACTATTTCCTAATCATCCTCACTTCTCCAGTTCCCCTGTTAGGCCAAGATATCCTAGCAAAATTGTCTGTTTAGTTAAATATTCCTGGGCTACAGACACGCCTCATTGCCACCCTCCTTTCTGAGCCTGTATCTCCTTCAATAGCTCCCCTTATGTCCCCCTACCTTAACCCTAGAGTGTGGAACACCACCTCCCCATCCATTTCTGATTGTTTACAGCACCCTAACTGCTGTCCACTTCCAAGATCCACCCCCAGTGGGTAAAGCTGTGTCCACCAGACGAGCAGCCTATCTCTTCCACACTCTCCTGGAAGTCACAAGTATTCTCCCCAACTTCTTTAAAACTTACCCGAATTCCTGAAGAAACTTAAATGCCCTGCTCCTGACTATTCTGTTTGCCAAGACATTTCCTGGTTCCACCCTCAGGCTGCCACCCCTAAGTCTCTGCTAGAGTAAATAAATAACCTTCTCTTCCAAGATGCCCTGTGTAACTTCTCCCCCAATGAAGTGCAACTGTTTCCTTTCCTCCTCCTTCTTTGCCTGCCTATTCGTCCTGCTCCCTTGGCTGCCCCACGTAATTGCACCTCCCTTCCTATTATTCTCAACTACCTCTACAAAGCCCTTAACTTCAACCATTCTTTGCTAAACCTATCCAACCCAACCCTAGCAAAAGGTTGCTGGCTTTGCATCTCTCTATCAGCTACAACTTATACTGCCACTACCATACTTGCAAAGTCTTGGGTTCTTAACTTGCCTAACCTATCACCCTCACTATAAAGGAAAAAGCCCCTTCCAACTTTTAAATATGCAGTCACTAGCCGAGTTCTCCATCACTAACATAACCAAACATACCCTGACAGGACACGTAGTACAGCTTCCGCACTCCTACATTTCCCACCTAACTCCATACACAGGTAATAACAGACCCATACACGCTTCTGTAACCACAAATACTATCTTAACTTTTCAGGCCCCTTTGTGTTTCCAACAAAATCTATCCTCATGCCTACCTCTTGGCCATCTAATACCCCATCAATACAACTTTACCTTACAACTGCAAGCCCCAACCAACTATCAAAACTTTCTAATCACCCAAACTGTTTCATTTAGCCAAACTGTCTGCTTTACAGGATCCCCAAAAGTCAGCACCACCTCTTTGCTTAACAAACAATCAGGGTTTTGTGTTGGCAGATATACCCCTTGCATGACTATTTACCCCTGGGCCCATTGTAACAGCTCCCACAACTAATAAACACCTTCTTATGCCCCCTTTTAATTCCTCCTCTAAATGGATCCTAGTAAATACAAAACAATACCTCCTTTGGTGGGAAAACAAAACAAATGGAATCATTCACATTACCCAACAACTGCTTTCCAGTCACTCACTAGGGCCATCTTAGCAGGAATCCTGGGCATATGAGAACAGGAAAATAAACTCACATACCTCTTCAGTATACACAACCAGTTCTGCTCACCTAGCCAAGGAATATTTTTCTTGTGCAGAACCTCAACTTACCAGCACCTGCACACTAGTCTTGTTAAGCCCTAAAACAGACATTGCCCCAAGGAACCAAAGTTTACCAGTCCCTGTTAAAGCCCAGGTCCATCAGTGCAGAGCCGTACAGCTAATATACCTGCTAATAGGACTGGGAATTGCTACTGCTACAGGGACAGGAATAGCAGGGCTTTCCACATCCCTGTCTTACTGTCATGCTCTTTCTAAAGATCTTTCAGACAATTTAGAGAACATAGCAAAATCCATCCTTGCTCTCCAATTTCAAATAAACTCTTTAACAGCAGTTACACTTCAAATCCGTAAAGGTTTAAACTTCCTCATGACCAAAAAAGGCAGGCTATGTACCTTTGTAGGAGAAGAGTGCTATTTTTACACTCACCATTCTGGCCTGGTATGAGATGCCACCCAACAATTAACTAAACATGCCTCTAAAATCAGGCCATGCCTTTCAGACTCCTGGAGTAATCTTTGGAGCTGGGCACCATGGCTCCTCCTCCTAGCAGGTCCCCTTGTTTCTATCATTCTCCTTCTCTTATTCGGACCTTGCCTTTTCCGACTAATCACTCAATTCCTACAAAACCATATCCAAGCTATAACCAATCAGTCAATATGGCAAATGCTCCTCCTAACATCCTCACACTATCAATCTTTGCCTCAAAACCTCTTGGCGGTCTAAAATCTCTCCCATTTTTAGGTTTCCACGCCACCCCTAATCCCACTTGAAGAAGCCCTGAGAAACATCATCCATCACCCTATCACTGCCCCCATACCACCCCCAAAATTTCACTGCTCTACCTTTTTATTATCTTTATCTTTATATTATTAATATTAAAAGATAGGAATGTAAGGTCCTTCGAACTGACTGCACCATGGACTACACCAGAGTCAAGCCATGGTGACCCCTGTGACCCATACATACAATTCCAGATACTCTCCAGGAGCCAGAAAGTCTAAAATAACAGAAAAACCACAAAAGAAGAATAGCTAGCTCCTGCAGTGTCTGATTAACCAATCTTGCAACATACCACCGTTGTTCCTACCTCAACGGTTCCTGTTTCAAGTGATAAGCCAACCTTGTGATACTGGACCTTGTGACTCTCCCCCCACCCCAGCCATACCCCCTGACTTGCAAAAACCACTCTGAACTGTAACTTTCCACTGCCTACCCCAAACCTATAAAACCAACTCCTATCCCACCACCCTCTGCTCCCTCTGTTTTTGGACTAGCCTGTTTGCACCCAAGTGAATAAACAGCCTTGTTGCTCACAAAAAGCCTGTTTAGGTGGTCTCTTCATTCAGAGCACACTTAACATAGAGTATATGTACTCTACAGTTGTGTAGCCACAACAGATTTGACATTTCTTTGAAATTACAATAAAAAGATTTTTTCACAGGGAGTAAAATACACAAGGACATGCACACATGCACGCAGAGATGTTTATTGCAGGAATGTGAAATTAATAATATCAGAAACTGCAAGTTTTCAACTCAGTGTTGCTTAGATAAACCTATCTCTCTAAGCCTTCATTTCTGAGAGAGGGGGAGAGAGAGAGAGAGAGAGAGAGAGAGAGAGAGAGAGAAAGAAAGAAAGAAAGAAAGAAAGAAAGAAAGAAAGAAAGAAAGAAAGAAAGAAAGAAAGAAAGAAAAGGATTAGAAAGAGGAGAAAAGAATAAAGGAACTGTTTCTTTTCATTAGGTATTTTTTTAATTTAAGGTTTTATTATAAAAACTTTAAAATATATAAACAACAGTACAATAAAAATCCCTATACCCATAACCTTTTTTATGTAATTATCTACTCAAAACCATGTCGTTTCCCTATACCCCACTCCCTTCCACCCTTCTCCCAGATTATTTTGAAGAAAATGCCAGACACCATATCATTTCAACCATAACAGAATACCTCGGCAGGTAGATCTAAAAGATGAAGTTCTGGCGTGGAGCAAGATGGCTGAGTAGAAACCTCTACTGGTCATCCACCCCACAGAAAGACCAAATTAAACAATTCATCCACACAAAAAAGTACCTCATAAGAACCAACAATCAGGTAAGCAATTATAGTAACTGGTTTCAACTTCATATCATTGAAAGAGGCACTGAAGAGAGTAGGAAAGACAGTCTTGAATTACTGACACCACCCCAAAACCTACAAGCCCCGGCAGTGGCTATGTGGTGAGGAGGGAGGAAGAGCACAGTGATTGTGGGACATTGCCTTAGAACTCAGTGCTGCTCTTCAGAGTAGAAAGCAGCACTGGGCAGGGCTCAGGTGGCACCAGAGAGGAAACATTTACACCAGCCCTAGTCAGACAAGAATTGTCCATCCTAGCAGTTGGATCCTGAGTCTTGCCATTATGGGCTAAAAAATTCTGGGGTCCTAAATAAACTTGAAAGGCAGTCAAGGCCACAAGGATTACAAGTCCTGATGTTGCACTGGGCTTAGAGGGACTGGACTTGGGGGGCATGCAGCCTAATGAGGCACCAACAGAGATGGTCAAGAAAGTGTTCCTGTCACCCCTCCTCCAACCCCAGGCAGCACAGCTGGGAGGTCTAGGAGAGACTCCTTACCCCTCTTGAGGAGAAGAAAGAGAAGAGGAAGGAGGACTTTGTCTTACAACTTGGATGCCAGCTCAGCCACATTGGGCAGAGTCCCAAGGAAACTACTCCAGGCCCTAGCCCTGCACATTTCTAGAAGAGAATTTACTTCTTTGAAGGGAAGGACCTAGACCTGAAAGGTTTTATCACCTGCCAACTACACAGCACTTGGGCCCTTAATAATCAGCGGCAGTACGTAGGCAGTACTTGCATTGGGACTTGGTGGAGACTCAGAGACATGCTGGCTTCAGGTGTCATCCAGCACATTCCCAGCTGTGGTGGCTATGAGAAGAGAGTACTTCTGTTTGAGAAAAGGAGAGGAAAGAGTAAAGGGGACTTTGTCTTTTAGCATAGGCGCTAGCTTGGCCGGAGAGAGCTAGAGAACCAAGCAGGCTCTTGGCATCCCTGATTCCAGGCTTTGGCTCTTGGAAGGCATTTTTGGACCTGCCTTGGGCCAGAGGAGAGCCCACTGACCAGAAGGGAGAGTCCCAGGCCTGGCAGCATTCAACACAGACTGATTAAGGAGCCCTTGGACCTTGAATGAACATCAGCAGTAGCCTGGCAGTATTTGCTGGGGGCCTGGGTGGTGATAGCCACAGGGAGAAACTCTTCTGCCTGTGGAAATAGGAGGAAGAATGGCAAGGACTTTGTCTTGTGGCTTGGTTGGCAGCTAAGCCACAGTAGAATAGAGTAACAGGTAGATGCCTAAGGTTTCCAACACCAGGCCCTGGCTTCTGGATGGCATTTCTGGATGTGCCAGAGACCAGAGGGAACTTGCCACCCTGAAGGGAAGGACACAAATCTGGCTGGCTTTGACACCTGCTGGTTACAGAGCTCTAAGGCCTTGAGCGAACATAATAAACAGCAAGGCAGTGCTTACGGTGGGCCTTTGGCAAGACTCAGTGTTTTGCAGGCTTTAGATCTGATCCCATGCATTTCTAATGGTGGTGGCCACAGGGAAGCTTGTGTCACCCATCTTCCAGATCCAGGCAGCTCAGAACAGAGAAGGAGACTCCATTTCTTTAGGAGAAAGTAAGGGAAGAGAACAAGAGTATCTGCCTGATAATACACACAATTCTGGATCTTATCCAAGACTACCAGCAGTAACTCTAAGAGTCTGCAAGATCCACAGTGTTACTTGGCTTGGAGTACCCACTAATGGGACATGGATGCAGTGATCATAAACTTAAATTGCAACACATGTCCCTTTAAATACTTGGAAAGCCTTCCCAAGATTAATGGGCGCAATACAGTAACTACAATAAATACCTAACTCTTCAATCCCTAGCCTGTTTGCATCCAGGTGAATAAACAGCCTTGTTGCTCAAAAAGCCTGTTTAGGTGGTCTCTTCATTCAGAGCATGCTTAACATAGAGTATATGTACAATATAGCTACAAATAAAATCAAATACCTAGGATTTAATCAAAGAACTGAAAGATATCTATGACAATATTTTTGTGCCCGTTAACCATCTTCACTTCCCCACTCACTATCCTTTCCAGCCTCTGGTAACTATCCTTCTACTAGCTCCATGAGTTCAATTGTTTTAATGTTGAGCTCCCATGAATAACTGAGAACATGTGAAGTTTTTCTTTCTGTTCCTGGCTTATTTCACTAACATATTGACCTCCAGTTCCGTTCTTCTTGTCGCAAATGAAAGGATGGCATTCCTTCTTATGGCTAAATAGTCCTCCACTGTGTAAATGTACCTACCACTTTAAAAAATTTATTCATCTGTTGATGGACATTTAGGTTGCTCTCAAGTCTTGGCTATTGTGAATAGTGCTGCAACAAACCTGAGAGTGAAAATATGTTTTTGATATACTAATTTCCTTTCCTTTTTGTATATACCTAGCAATTAGACTGCTAGATCGTATGATAGCTCTATTTTTAGTTTGTTGAACAACCTCCAAACTGTTCTCCATAGTGGTTATACTGATTTACATACCCACCTATAGTGTGCAAGTGTTCTTTTTTATTCACATCTTTGTCAGCATTTTTTTATTGCCTGTCTTTGGGATAAAAGCCATTTTACCTGGGGTGAGATGATATCTCATTTAGTTTTGATTTGTGTTTCTATGTTTGTGCATCTACGACAAAACTGTAAATGACTGATGGAAGAAATTGAAGAGGACAAAAAAGAATGGAAAGCTATTTCATGGTCATGTATTACAAGAATCAATATTATGAAAATGCTCATACTACTCTATGCAATATACAGATTTAATGTCATCTCAATCAGAATATCAAAAACATTCTTCACAGAAATAAAAAAGGCAACCCTAATATTTATATGGAACCATAAAATACCCAAAATAACAAAAACTATCTTAAGCAAAAGAACAAAACTGTAGGAATCATATTACCTGACTTCAAATTATACTACAGAGCTATAGTTACCAAAATAGTATGGTCCTGACATAAAACAGACACATAGACCAATGAAACAGAATAGAGAACCCCAAAACAAATCCAAACACCTGCAGTGAACTCATTTTTGACTAAGGTGCCAAGAACATACATTGGGGAAAGAACAGCCTCTTCAATAAATGATGCTGGAAAAACTGGATATATATATTCAAAAGATTAAAACTAGTCCCCTATCTCTCATTTACACAAAACTTAAATCAAATGGATTAAAGACTTCAATCTAATACTTCAAACTATAAAACTACTACAAGAAAACATTGGAGAAAACTCTCCAGGATATTGGAATGAGCAAAGATTTCTTGATTAATACCCCGCAAGCACAGGCAACTAAAGCATAAATGGACACATAGAATCACAATCAGCTTAACAAGCTCTGCACAGCAAAGGAAACAATCAAAAAAGGGAAGAGACAACCAACAGAGTAGGAGAAAAAATTTGCCAACTCCCCATCTGACAAGGGATTAACAAGCAGAATATATAAGGGGCTCAAACACCTCTGAAGGAAAAATTCCAATAATCCAATTAAAAATAGGCAAAAGACCTGAATAGGCATTTCTTAAAAGAAGACATATGAATGAAAAAAAAGTATATGAAAAGGTGTTCAACAGCATTGGTCATTAGAGAAACACAAATCAAAACTAAATGAGATATCATCTCACCCCAGGTAAAATGGCTTTTATCCCAAAGACAGGCAATAAAAAATGCTGACAAAGATGTGAATAAAAAAGAACACTTGCACACTATAGGTGGGTATGTAAATCAGTATAACCACTATGGAGAACAGTTTGGAGGTTGTTCAAAAAACTAAAAATAGAGCTATCATACGATCTAGCAGTCTCACTGCTAGGTATATACAAAAAGGAAAGGAAATTAGTATATCAAAAACATATTTTCACTCTCAGGTTTATTGCAGCACTATTCACAATAGCCAAGACTTGAGAGCAACCTAAATGTCCATCAACAGACGAATAAAATTTTTAAAGTGGTAGGTACATTTACACAATGGAGCACTATTTAGCCATAAGAAGGAATGCCATCCTTTCATTTGCGACAAGAAGAACGGAACTGGAGGTCAATATGTTAGTGAAATAAGCCAGGAACAGAAAGAAAAACTTCACATGTTCTCAGTTATTCATGGGAGCTCAACATTAAAACAATTGAACTCATGGAGCTAGTAGAAGGATAGTTACCAGAGGCTGGGAAGGATAGTGAGTGGAGAAGTGAAGATGGTTAACGGGCACAAAAATACAGTTAGATAGAATGAATAAGTTCTGGTATTTGATAGCACAACAGGTGACTAGCCACTTTTGTGATTCTAGTGGCCATAAATCTTCATTGCGTAGATTCTTGGTAGATTGATAGTTTTTTTTTTTTTTTTTAATCTGTTTGGGCTGCTATAACAAAGCAACTTATAAACAATAAGAGTAAGTAATTTATAAACCATAGAAATTTATTGCTCACAATTCTGGAGCTGGAGAAATCCAGTGTAAGGGTGCCAGCAGATGTAGTATCTGGTGAAGGCCCGCTCCTCATAAATGACACCTTCTATGTGTCCTCACATGACAGATGGGCAAGACAGCCCTCTGAGGTCTCTTTTATAAAGACACTAATCCCATTCACGGGGACAGAGCCCTCATGACTTAGTCACCTCGCAAATGTCCCTTTTTTTGTTCCAACACATTGGGGATTAAATTTCAATATATGAATTTGGAGGTTTCTGGGGGACAAACATTCAGACCACAACAAGTTTTGAAAAGATTTAACTTGTTATGTCACAGAATTTGCTCTTATATGTTGGCCGGCTTGTAACAGTGTCTACATTGTACTGAGGAAATAATCACCTCATTTATGGGAATGCAGAGTCATAATGAACCCAAAGAATTCATCCAGCTCATGAATACAGCAAAAAGGTGATTATGCCACCCCACTCTACTCCCTCGATACATTTATTTTTACCTTTTTATCTTTTTGGAAAAAAAATTGTTTGCATTCATTTAGGTATGAAATTTTCTGCCTCATTCCCAAATTAATTTCCTGGTGAAGATGGTAGGGGGAGTGGGGACATGACAGAGGTAAAAATATATGCACAGGCAGTTTGTACTGTGCATATGCATGTGTTATCCTTACATCCCATTATGCCATACTTATTGGTAACAACAATAGCAAGCATAAAGGACAAAACAGAAGAGAGAAAAACACCCTACAGCTGTGTGTATTTCAACCTGGTTTCAGTGTTGGACAGAGGAAAGCTATACAATCTCTGAAAAGTAGTTGCAAATATTTGGAGCATATTGGAAAAAATTGTATTTTTTCCATTCAAACCATGTTGGAATTAACACAAAGGGACTTAACTAAGATCTACCACTCATCAAAACTTAGTGATAAGCATAATTACCCACTTTGCAACATGATTTTAATTTTCATTTACTTATTCTGTGCCTACCAAATATTTATTGAGTCTCAGTATGTAGTGGACATTTTACAGAAAATTTAGTTATGTAGTAAGCAAAAATAACTGTCTAGAAAGTGAGACAATTAAATAACACAAGTAAATATAAAATTGCAAGAAGGAGAGGCACTTGCTATTTTAAGTGAACATAATAGAAGGACTTAACCTAGACTGGACGATCAGAAGCTATTTTCCTGGAAGAGAGAGAAGCCAAACTGGCATGAATTACAGAATGAGTAGAAATTGTGAAATTGTGGCTGGAATGTTTTTAAATGATGAGAATGGAATGGACATGAGATGATGGGAAAGTTAGAGAGTAGCAGGATCAATAGGATCACAGGATATTATGTTGTCTGGCCATATGTTCCAGCTTTCCCAGGGTAGTTCAGGTTTCTGCCAGTTGTCCTAACACATCTATTAATAGTTCCCCTTTATACTTTCTAAAATGTCTCATTCTGAACAATAAGTTATATAGTCACCCTTTCTACAAGCCATTTTACAAAAAATTATCCCAAGATGAACTCATTGAAATTTTAACCAAAGAAGTCACAATTAGACTTACTGTAAAAAATTAAGGCCGGGCGCGGTGGCTCACGCCTATAATCCCAGCACTTTGGGAGGCCGAGGCAGGTGGATCACGAGGTCAAGAGACCGAGACCATCCTGGTCAACAAGGTGAAACCCCGTCTCTACTAAAAATACAAAAATTAGCTGGGCATGATGGTGCGTGCCTATAGTCCCAGCTACTCGGCAGGCTGAGGCAGGAGAATTGCTTGAACCCAGGAGGCGGAGGTTGCGGTGAGCCGAGATCGTGCCATTGCACTCCAGTCTGGGCAACAACAGTGAAACTCTGTCTCAAAAAAAAAAAAAAAAAAATTAAAAGTCACTCTGGTTACATCAATGTAGGGTAGGGGGTGGGAGGTTGTAGCGACTGGTTAGAGGATCTTGAAGAAGTTCAGGACAAGAGTGACGTCTTACACATAGCAAGAAGTGGATCCACTGGAGAGCTTGAGAGAACTTGAGGATATTCTGGAATGCATGTCAGAGATAAGGGAGAAGGGCAAGAAGTATTAGGAATGATACCCAGATTTGTCTGTGTGTGTGCTGAGTAATGGCACGAAGCTGTGGTGCAGAAATAGAACAAGCAGATCGTGGAGTCATCTAGATCTGCATTTTTTCCAAATTGGTAAAATAAATAATTTGAAGAACAAGGATGTTAGGGATGTTAGCGTGAGTGTTACTTAACCATGCCATCCAAGCTGAATAGGACCAGAAAGAAAAAAAAAAGGCATTTTGGATAAAGCAGAGGGATCAGTGGTCTGTACACCCTAGTGATGCCAAAGCAAGATCATAATTGGACAACTTAATCCAGCAAAGCTGGACTGTTAAAAACTTTTGGTTGTAGAACAAGTTTTGATATAAAGATGACAAGATAGGAAGGTATAACCTCAGGAGTATATGACCAAGCAGACAAACTCCCTCACTTTCTCACTCTAAGCTAAAGCTCTACTATGTCTCTCCTGGCCTAATGCAATATTCTGGCTGTTCTCCTTGCCTCCCCTCATACAATTTTTATCCGTCATCTCAGAGAATACCCTATTCTCTGTACATCAACCAGAGTAATATTTGATTTTTTATTTATTTTGGAATGGAGTCTTGCTCTGTCACCGAGGCTGGAGTGCAACGGCATGGTCTTGGCTCATTGCAACTTACGCCTCCCAGGTTCAAGCTATTCTCCTGCCTCGGCCTCCTTAGTAGCTGGGATTATGGGCAGGTGCCACCACATCAGGCTTATTTTTGTATTTTTAGTAGAGATGGGGTTTCATTATGTTGGCCAATCTGGTCTCGAACTCCTGACCTCGTGATCCGCCTGCCTTAGCCTCCCAAAGTGCTGGGATTGCAGGTGTGAGCCACTCACTGCACCCAGCTTGGAGTAATCTTTTTAAAGTGCAAGTCATGTAATATCTGCTCCTGTTCAGAACCCTTCAATGGCTTTTTAGAATTAAATTCAAAATTTATTTTACAAAAGTTGTCATATGTACTCGGCTTCTAGCCACTTTTCCAGGTTCATTTTCCCTTGGTCTAGGCAGTGAGCTTCTTGCTCTTTCTCCAACTTAACAAACAAATGTGACCTTGGGGAGGATACTCTTGCTATTCTATGAGTTCTCAAGGTGTTGCATAGATCATCTTCAGGTCATCACAATCTTTGCTTAAACATCACTCTTCAGAATCCTTTCCTGACTGCTAAAATAGCATCATTTCAGACAATGTTTTATTATTTAATTTTGCATTAATTTCATGGCACTTAATTACCTGACATTGTATTACACAGCTATTTATTATTTTCCAAGTATTTTCCAGCAGAATGTAAGCCTCTTGCAGAAAAAAATTATTTTGGTTTCTGCAGTGGGTAATAACTAGGAGTTTGATTAACCATTTTGGTTTACTGCAATAAGCAATGACTAGGAGTTTGATAACTATTTTACATAATCGTTAGTAGGAGATGAGGAGATCAAGGAACTGAAATGGTTGACCACATGGATGCTGAGGTCTCCTAGGGGCTGGACAAAAGTTGTGGTTTTTTAAAATTTTATTTATGTATTTATTTTTATAGAGATGAGGTCTCAGGGTTGCTCAGGCTGGTTGAGAACTCCTGAGCTCAAGTGGTCTTCCTGCTTTGGCCTTCCAAAGTGCTAGGATTAGAGGTGTGAGCCACCACACCCAACCTGGACAAAAGTTGTCAGTTTTGTGGTGGTGATAGGGACATAGATAAAAGACAGCAATTAGGAAGAAAATATTTTTATATCCATGTTGGTTATTGGTTAACTCAGTAGTCAAGCAAAATCTTGTAAAAATCTCATATACTTGTATTTTTCTTCTATAAATGATTCACATTTTTGTTCAAAATTAA